>NW_025241938.1:0-3217 GCF_018294505.1 Triticum aestivum
CGCCATCCTTGGCTACCCGGCGCTAGCCTGGTTCATGGCCGCAACTCATCCAGCATACAACCTCATGAAGATGCCCAGGAGTAGCAGCGTCCTCACCGTGTCTGGAGACACTGGGGATGCGTTGCAAGCGCTCAAGCTCGCTTTCAAGGCCACGGCGGTGGCGCAGCCCGCCGACTCAAACGCCTCTGAACCCAAGGGGGCTGCACCGGCCAAGAAGAAGCAGCTATTCACCCAGGAAAAGGCGGAAACCAAGCAGGTACTGGTCGAAGAGGACGGATCTACCAGTGCCACCTTCACCATAGGCGCCAACCTAGAGCCCAAACACGAGGAAGCTTTGGTAAAATTCCTGCGCGCAAACAAGAAGGTATTCATGCGGGAACCTGATCATCTAGCAGGGGTCCCGAGGGGCGTAATTGAGCATCACCTCAATGTGTGCCCCAACCTGCGCCCGGTGAAGCAGAAGGCGAGGCGGCAGTCCACTGAGAAGCAGGCTTTCATCATCCAGGAGACCCGCAAGTTGGAGGCGGCGGGGGTCATTCGCGAGGTCCACTACCCAGACTGGCTGGCTAACCCTGTTGTCGTGCCGAAGAAGGGGGGAAAGGAATGCATGTGTGTCGACTTCACCAACCTCAACAAGGCCTGCCCGCAGGATCCGTTCCCGCTCCCTCGCATCAACCAGATCATCGACTCCACCGCTGAGTGCGACTTGTTGTGCTTCCTGGATGCCTTCTCTGGCTACCACCAGATCAAGATGGCAGTAGAACATGTGGAGAAGACGGCCTTCCTGACCCCATGCGGAGTGTACTGCTATACATGCATGGGTTGCACAATGCCGGTGCGACCTTTCAGCGGCTGATGCACATCGCCCTTGGTCGGCAGCTCAGGAGGAAAGCTGAGGCTTATGTTGATGACATTGTGGTGAAGTCTCGGGAGGCAAAAACCCTGATACAGGACTTGGAGGAAACCTTCGCGAGCCTTAACGAAGTTGACCTGCGGCTCAACCCGAAGAAGTGTGTGTTTGGAGTCCCCTCAGGCAAGCTCCTGGGTTTCCTAGTATCCCACCGGGGCATCGAGGCCAACCCAGAAAAGGTAAAAGAAGTCAAGGACATGAGCCCGCCGAAGACCCTCAGAGAGATGCATAAGCTCACCGGGCGCGTGACCGCACTAGGGCGTTTCATCTCCAAGCTGGGGGAACGAGCGCCGCCCTTCTTCAAACTGATGAAGAAGAAGGGGCCCTTTGAATGGACTGAAGAGGCCGACAAGGCATTTTAGGATCTCAAGAGGTACTTGACCAGCCCCCCGGTGATGGTGGCTCCGCGCCCTCAGGAGCCCCTGGTGCTCTACCTTGCGGCCACCCCCTACTCTGCCAGCGCAGCCCTGGTGGCTGTTAGGAAGGAGCGTAGGACCAAGGTTGCAGCAACCATCCGGGTTAAAGCAAAGCAGGGCCGAGAGGGCCTCACAGAGACCGCGGCTGCAGCCGAGAAGGACCAGCCACAGAAGGGAAGCACACCCGACACAGAGGAGGCCCCTCCTCCAGGCGACCAGTCGCCGGGGGCTCCGTTGTCTCAGGAGGCGCCCCGGCCTCCGGAGGACACTAGCGGCACCAGCACTCCCAACCTAGTCGAGCACCATGTGTACTTCGTCAGCACGGTATTGCGGGATGCAAGGGCCCGATACCCCATGCCCCAGAAACTCCTAATCGCGCTACTGGTGGCCTCGTGCAAGCTGCAGCACTATTTCCAAGGCCATCCCATCAAGCTTGTCTCAGCATACCCCTTGGAAAGGGTGCTCAGGAGCCCCAACTCAGTTGGAAGAGTCGCTGAGTGGAACATCGAGTTGCAGGTGTTTCAGATAGAATTCAGCACAACCAGAGTCATCAAGGGGGCCGCGCTTGCGGACTTTGTGGCAGAATGGGCAGAGGCGCCAGGCCTCAAGGCTGGGAGGATCGATCGCTCTCCCCATGGAGCGAGGCACCGGACGGGTGGGTCATGTACTTCGACGGGTCGTTCTCCCGACACGGCGCGGGGGCTGGTGCGGTACTCGTATCCCCCACTCAAGACAAGCTCTACTACGCCGTGCAACTCTGTTTTTAGCATGGAGAAAAGGTCTCCAACAACATAGCATAATACGAAGGCCTGATAGCAGGCCTGAAGGCCGCAGTCACCCTGGGGGTGAAGCACCTCACCATCAAGGGTGATTCGCAGCTCCTTGTCAACTTCTCCAACAAAGTATACGAACAAAAGAACGAACACATGGAAGCCTACCTCGCGGAGGTCTGTAGGATGGAGAAGCAGTTTTGGGGGCTGGAGTTGCAGAATGTGCCTCGCGGCACCAATCAAGAGGTTGATGACATCGCAAAAAGGGCATCCAGGCGGCTACCTCAGGAGCCCGGCGTCTTCGAGGAGCGGCTCTTCAAGCCCTTGGCGATGCCATCACTGTCAAGCATGGCGCAATCTCGGGGGGAGCTCCCCCAGCCGCCTGCCTCGGGAGACCTAGTCTGCGGCCCGACATCAGGAGCGCGCCTGCTCCTGGTGCTGGAACCTCAGAAGGGGTGCTGGATGACGGAGCTCAGGAGTTACCTGATGCGAGGCACGTTGCCGGAAAAGGAGGAGGAAGCGGAGCGTGTGGCACGATAGGCCACAACATACTGCCTTAAGGATGGGGAGCTCTATCGAAGACGACCAAATGATGTGTCCCTGCGTTGCATTTCCAGGGAGGAAGGGCAGGAGCTACTGGCAGACATACACGGTGGTGACTGTGGGCACCACTCGTCGTCACGAACTCTCGTTGGCAAGGCATTCCGTAGCGGGTTCTATTGGCCCACGGCACTCAATGACGCTGCGGAACTGGTGGAAGCTTGCGAGCTTGTCAGTTCCATGCCAAGCAGATCCATCAGCCGGCGGGAGGTCTGTAGACCATACCCCTCTCATGGCCCTTCGCAGTCTAGGGACTGGATATCCTAGGCCCGTTCCCTCGGACGCCAGGGGGCTACCGCTACCTCTATGTCGCCATGGACAAATTCACCAAGTGGGCTGAGGTGGAAGCTGTCCGCACCATCCCCGCAGGCTCCGCGGTCAAGTTCATCAAGGGCCTCATGAGCCGATCCGGGGTTCCGGACCGTATCATCACCGACAACAGTTCGTAGTTCACCAGTAACCTATTAAAAACGCATTGTGCTAACCTTGGAACGCAGATATGCTATGCTTCGGTGGCGCAC
>NW_025241939.1:0-3216 GCF_018294505.1 Triticum aestivum
AGTCCACGCTGCCAGCACCCGCCGGCTACTACCCGCTGCCGCCCGCTCCGCCCGCGCCCCAGCGCCTCCCCAGCAGCCGCAAGGTGGCGGGGGCCGGTGCAACCGGCGGGGGCCACCGCCAGCAGCAAGCGTGGGGCGCAGGGGGGGCGCCCAACTTCCAGCAGCCGCCTCCACCGTGGGCCGCCGGGCAGAACCCATGGACGGGGTCATCCACGCCTATCACATGCCCATCCCGCGGGCTCCTGCATCGGGTCTCCTTGGCCCCCGTCCAGCGGGCCATCAGGCGTTCGTCGCCGCCCCCTACCAGCCCTACGGTGCCTCGCTCACACCGCCACCCCTCGGTGGTTACGACACGCCCGCCTAGGCACCGCCCTATGGAGGTCAACTACCGCCGCCGGCCCCTGCACCGTGGGACCCTGCCCTCCTGGCCGCCCTACACTCGGCGCCGTCGCCGAGCAACTATGGCGGTGGAGGCGACTGGTACATGGACTCGGATGCTACTGCGCACATGACAGCTCATCCCAGTAACCTTTCCTCCTCTACTCCAGTTCACACTCCCACTCGCATCACCGTTGGCAACGATTCCTCTTTACCTATCACCCATGTCGATGGTACTAGTTTCCTTCCAGTTCCACACCTATCACTATGTCTAACGTTCTTGTCTCACCTGACTTAGTCACTAGCTTAGTCTCTGTTCGTCGTCTTACTCATGAGAATCCTGTTACTGTTGAATTTGACGGTGTTGGTTTCTCTGTGAAGGACGCCCGTACCCGGATGGTGATTCATTGATGTGATATCCCTATGGAGCTTTATCCCATGCACGCCGGCACCTCCACTTCCACACCCGTCGCTCTCTCCGTTGGCGTCGACCTTTGGCATGCTCGCTTGGGCAACCCCAACCCCGCTGTTCTGCGTCATATCCTTAGGAGTTTTTCTTTCTCAAGTAATAAGCTTGACGAGCATACTTGTGAGGCCTATCGTTTGGGCAAGCACGTGGGTCTTCCCTTTAGTGCGTCTCCTTCAGTTTCCACTTTTTCGTTTGAGTTGATCCATAGTGATGTTTGGACCTCTCTCGTTGCGAGTAACACGGGCTATCTAAATTATTTGGTGATTTTGGATGATTATTCTCATTATGTGTGGACTTTTCCTCTTCGTCGTAAATCCGATGCTTTAGCCACACTCACCGCCTTTTATTCCTATGTCACCACTCAGTTCGGTCACCCCATACTTGCACTTCAAACTGATAATGGAAAAGAGTTTAACAATGTCGCTCTTCGCTCACTTCTCGCCTCTCACGGCACCACCTTCCGTCTGACTTGCCCCTACACTTCGCAGCAGAACGGTCGCGCCGAGCGCATTCTCCGCACTCTTAATGACTGCGTTTGCATGTTGCTCTTTCACGCTAACGTACCCGCTCGGTTCTGGCCTGAGGCTCTCGCCACCGCCTCTCTCTCAGTCAACATTCGTCCATGTCGTTTCCGGTGGAACTACGCCCCTCACCACCTTCTTTTTGGTACACCATGATAACCCACAAGTATAGGGGATCAATTGTAGCCTCTTTCAATGAGTAAGACGGTCGAACCCAACGAGGAGATAAAGGTAGAACAAATATTCCCTCAAGTTCTATCGACCATCGATACAACTCTACGCACGCTTAACGTTCGCTTTACCTAGAACAAGTAGGAAACTAGAAGTACTTTGTAGGTGTTGTTGGATAGGTTTGCAAGATAATAAAGAGTGCGTAAATAAAAATTAGGGGCTGTTTAGATAAAAGAATAACTAAGTTAGTTTTAGTAGAGAGCTTTTTGTCATGAGAAAGTTATTTGTCCCTAGGCAATTGATAACTAGACCGGTAATCATTATTGCAATTTTATTTGAGGGAGAGGCATAAGCTAACATACTTTCTCTACTTGGATCATATGCACTTATGATTGGAACTCTAGCAAGTGTCCGCAACTATTAAAGATCATTAAGGTAAAACCCAACCATAGCATTAAAGTATCAAGTCCTCTTTACTCCCATATGCAAACAACCTACTTACTCAGGCATGTGCTTTTGTCACTCACGCCACCCACCATAAGCAAATCATGAACGTATTGCAACACCCTACAGTGGGGATCCCTCACGCTTGCGCGACACGGAGAGCACCATAGGACATCACCAATAATAAAACATGCAACTCAAATCAATCACGATCATCAATTAACCCATAGGACAAAACGGATCTACTCAAACATCATAGGATAGCCATACATCATTCGGAAATAATATATAGCGTTGAGCACCATGTTTAAGTAGAGATTACAGCGGGTAAAAGAGGGGTTACACCACTGCATCAAGGGGGGAAGAGATGGTGATGATGGCGGTGGACACTACAAGAAATATGTCAACTTATGACCTTCTATCAGTGACCCTGGAAGAATTGGTCATAAATCTATGACCATTTTAGACCAATTAGTCAAAAGCTGTTCGGGGGGCTCCAAACCCTAAACCATTGCGACCATTTTGGTCAGAAAGGTCGTAATTTCCTTACACGGAATGGTCATAAAGCAGACAACACTAGTCCGATGCCTTATTTCTAGCTGATCATGACCAATATAGATGGTCATAACCTTGTAAATTGTGGTGGGTTGCTATGACTAGGTGCCACCTCATCAGTTTTGCCTATGTGTCATGTCCATGTGGCAGTTTTTGCCCTAGGTTGTGAAGCAGCCTATATTTCTGTCATTCCCAAAATTCCCAAAAAAATCTCATAAATTCTTTGGGTCATATCTTCATCAAATATGTAAAAGTCCTTCCTTGCCTAGTTCAAAACTAATTCAACAATATTCATTTTCCAATTCTGTTCACAACAACACTTTATGAAGGAAGTGCTATTTATATATTCTTGATTGCCCTAGGAATTTTTGGGCACTCTTTTCTATCCAAATCATTACTGCATGACAAAATTCAGCTCCATTTGCCTAGCAAATCTTCCTCGGCAAATTTCCAAAGTTTTTGTCCACCTAGAAGCATTGTGAAGGAAGTACCTTTTTATATCTCAAAATGACATGAAATTTATACAGTTCCTTCATATGCCCAAATTATCACCCTCCTCCAAATTGCAGCTCAGTCGAATCATCTATGTGAGCCCAGGTTCAATTTATATTTGATGGCCAAATTGGCACGTTGCAAAGCAAGTGTTATATAGACCCCTCCTATTACCCTCAAACTTTT
>NW_025241940.1:0-3216 GCF_018294505.1 Triticum aestivum
TCGTCATGCTGGAGGCATTCTGCAGCGAGGCTGGGATAGCCCCCTCAAAATGATTATTATGCATCATCAGTATTTGGATGTTAGGAAGTGTGTTGCCCATACCAGAAGGTAGTGTTCCTCCAAGATTATTGTTGGACAACCCAAGGTAGTTTAATGAGGACAAATTGTAAATGGAGGGCGGTACTGTCCCTGATAGATTGTTGTAGGAGAGATCAAGGTTTTGTAGGCTTGACAGCTCACCCAAATCAGGAATGGATCCTTGCAACTGGTTTTGCGCAAGCAAGAGGTATGTAAGGGATGAGAGATTTGCCATCGATGGCGACACGACTCCGGTAAGGCTGTTTCCGACTAGACTTAGGTATGTGAGCTTTGACTTCATGAAAGGTGGAATTTCACCGGATAGTCCATTGCTACCCAAGTCTAGAGAAGAAAGGTTGTGAAGCGCACCAAGACTGAGAGGGATGGTGCCGCTGAGCGTGTTGACGCTGAGGTTGAGGTACCTGAGTCCAGAGAGCCGACCAAGTTCCGACGGGATATGGCCGGAGAGCTGGTTGTTGGGCAAGTGGATTCTTACCAGAGAAGTGAGGTTGGAGATGCATGGTGGGATCTCACCGGAGAGTCCTTCGGCTTCCATATCCAAGTCCACCACGAGGGGTGGTTGCCCTTTCCTCCTTGTACATGTGACCCCAAGCCAAGTGCAGAAATCCGGTGAGGCACCGTCGTTCCACGTAGCCATGGCCAGTGTGGTACCGCCAAGGCGGGACTTGAGGCAGAGCAGAGCATCTCTGCTGGTGTGGGTGCTACTATCAGCTAGTGTTGCAGCAGATGACAAGTGGTTCAAAGCTGATGACAGGAGGAGGATGGCTAACAGAGGACGTACCATGTTGTTGGTATGTAATATGGACATCATTGAATTTTCTATTGTGCTTTGGTACTTTGGTAGACGTATGTATGTGTTGCTTTTATAGACTTGAGCTGCATACTGGGATTTGGTCAAGGCCAAAAAGCAGCTCACTGCCCATTAAGCCTGTGAGAATTCTTGTTCCATGGTACCCTTTTTTCAAGTGCACGACTTACTTACTTGCCATCCTCTTTCATCGATCCACACTTCTCTATCTAGCCTTGGATCACATGTCCCAAGTTACTTCTTATGCAAGAAATTTACATGCCATTGTTATCGTCGAAAGTCTTCAATAACCACGCGGTGATCTTAACAGATTCAGACCATGCAAGTCACATCCTCCAAGCCATTGTCATCGTCAAAAGTCTTCCACACGTTCAGACCTTTAGTAGTCTTGAGCACATAAGTCCACATCAAGTATGTCTGTGTCCATGGCGGCTAGGACTATTCCAACTGAGAACTCAAGAGCGCTTCTGCAAGCTATACATACATATTCAAAATTAAGCAGAGCGCACATCCATACCGGCTACGATATTTTTTCAAATTTCCGGACAAATCCTTTATGTATATAAGAGACCTAGAAGCAGCATGGTGACAATAGTACAAGAGAGGGGCTGGTGTGAGTGCAACAGCCAACAACTTTCATTTTGCCATATCAACATGGTTTGGGCTGGCATTTGGAAAACCAGTTAAGTCACTAGATAAATTAAATGTTTGTGTTTTCATTGATAGTGATAAATACAGTAGGTTTCACTTGCACCGGGTGTTGTTTTGTTATCTGATGATAGTGGAACCCGGCCAGTTTGGCGGTACGAAAGAAAAAAAATAAAGATATATACAGTAGGTTTACCTCAAATGTTTTATCGAGTGTTTATGGTCTGACTACCTACATCTAAGTTCTCATGCAGTGTGGAAATGTAATTCATATTGATCATGGGATGACTAACCACAAAAAGCTCATCATGATTCAACTTAAGATGATTTTGGTGATTCAACCTAATATTGCGTCACCTAGTTTTTGTGAACCCAAAAAGTTACCCGAGCTGGTCCAGGGCCGCAACCCGGACAATGATGTACCCCAGAGGTGCACCAACAACTTCATGTACAAAACTGAGAACCCCACCTGCATTAGAGTAGATCACAACATATCTTATATACCTACATATTCCTTATAATTCCTTTCGATAGTTAGCCTCACTTCTCACATGCATTTTGTTTTTGCGCCATGACACAACTGATCATCTAGTAAAGTAATACGTAGAAAGACACGGCTAGTTAGATGTGAATTGGTGAAGACAAATAAATTGATGTGCCATATATACTCCTTTTTTTCTCCCTGGTAGCTGTTCTCTGTCTTAACTCATTCTCTCATAATTTGTTTCGGAGATGCTTGCTCTGCTTAAAGCACTAGCTAGAAATTCTGATCATCATGGTGACCATGTTTACTTCAACAACTGAACACCGATTTACAATGGTTATAAAATTGCTCTTGCAGCCTGGCAACCCTGATTGGCCCGGATGTGTTTGCAGCACAACACCTTGCACTTGTGGCGGTTAATCAAGATTTGACTCGCAAATACTTGTATTCGAATGAGTCACATTTTGGATTGCCTCAAGTTTGAGTCGTAGATTGTGTTATGTTCTAGTTTCCGAATTCTGCTCAGGAAAGAGTCGTAACCGGAGTGTAGCAGGTGCTGTTGCGTTGTACTCCCTCCGTATCAAAATACAAGACATTTTTGCAGTTTAAAATGTACTGCAAAAACGTCTTCTATTTTCGTACAGAGGTAGTACTTGTTGGGCATGTTGCTGTGTCGTGTTGGACGTGAAGTCCATGTGATGTAAAAGCGTTACAAACAAAGAGAAAAGTAACAGAAAGAATAGGTCGAAAAAAATCCTCTTGCAACTATGTGTCTTCCTTCCTCGCGTTCTTTTGTTCTAGAAAGTCACATCCTCCAAGCCATTGTCTTCGTGAAAAGTCTTCAACACGTATAGACCTTTGCTGTCGCAAACAATCACCTGTGCACTTGAGCTGGGGTGGATGGTCACCGCTGTAACCACGTGGCTGGTTTAGAAGTCACAGTCAACTATGTCTGCGTCCATGGCGGCTACGACTACGGCCAGCTACTGTTAAATTATGATCTTGATTTTGGGGACACGATACGATCTGGTAAAACGCGGTCTATATATACACGGAAATTCCAAGATGTCCTAGTAAATGTTGGAGAATACAGTACATTTTTTACGATTACCCCTTTGTGACCGTGAGGCAACAATTACAACCCCTAATCGTCTAAGAGGAGAATCTGTTTTTTTTT
>NW_025241941.1:0-3216 GCF_018294505.1 Triticum aestivum
AGGTGATGCGGAAGAGGAGATCGGCGGCGGCGTTGGGTCAGAGCCGGAGGAGAGGCGGGTGGCTGTGTCAGGAGGAAGGGGAGGGGAGAGAAAGTGACTAGAGGGGGGGGATAAGGGGTGATAGCAATGGCGCACCGGTAGGGGGTGCGCCATACGTATAGATAGCAATGACGCATCTCTTACTGGTGCGCCATTACTAGTTAAAACTAGTAATGGCGCACTTTCCCCCTGGTGCGCCATTGGTAAGTCTGGGGAGGGGTGTGGGGCCAGGACAAAACTACTAATGGCGCACCACACACTAAGTGCTCCATTAGTAATATGGCCACTAATGGCGCACCCATATCTGGTGCGCCATTGCTATATAGCAGTGGCGCACCACATGTCTGGTGCGCCATTAGTGTCCATATCATCTATAGCCCTTTTCCTAGTAGTGTTCCTTTTGCCCGTACCATGAAATCAGACCAGAAAATTAATCAATAATTATGGAATGGCAGAGCTAACATTTTAGCTAATGATCATTTTTCCAAGAACAATAAAGCTCTTCAGTACTCCTGAAGAAACCTCAGTACTCCTGAAGAATCAACCTATGCTCCCTCATGTCTCCAACTCCATAATATGTACTAGCAGCTAACCTTAATACTGCAGACTTGTTGATCAACATCTGCCCACAGTGCACTTGTTGAATGAAGCCATGAATGCGTCCCTGAGAATAAAATAGACCAGATGAGAGGACGGTAACACACGAGATTGAGTTCCGGTTCAGGTGTTTGTAAGAAGAGTACCTTGATACAAAGACAGGCTTCCCATTTGAGCATGTAAAAAAACTGAATCCGGGAGGCGAGTAGCTGCACACTAGTGTTGAATGAACTCTGATGAAAATGGTGAACGGACTGGGGTGGCTGAGGCGAATGGCTTGTGCGCCGACAAGGCAAAGGACGACGCTGGAAGCTGCAGCACATGCGATGCCATAGCCGGCTGGTAGAGAAGATTAAAAGGAAGGAAGAAAGGGCGACGCCATGCGCGGTAGGCAGTGAACCGGGAAATGGTGGTGGGGGCGCTGGATCCCGGCAGTGGCCATTGAATCCATCCCGTTCGCGGGCAGCATTTGGCTTCGATGGCGGCGGGGAGCTTCACAGGGAGGGCCCGGCGGCGAGGAGATCCACACTGAACTTTGAAATTATTCAGGGTTCGTTTGACCTTTTTTATACATTAATTGTTTTTTCTAGGCATTTAATGTCCATAATTCAAATCTGAACTACGAATACATGCTCCGGTGCACCAAAATGGCTAGAAAAATCATACATGTGTCCTTGGGTGCATGTTTATGTCCCATGGAAGGAATTAGAATGAATTCAACCATGTCAGTGTCCTGGCTCGGCCTCAAACATTGCGAATCATGGTTTTTAAATCTTTGTAAATCCAAAACTCTCTAGAAAATCATGAAACTTGGCATGGTGTCGCGACATGGCACATATATGTCGTGGTAAAAAATTGTGCAATTTGGGCCAAGCTATATTACAAGCCTCTTACAAACTAATGCTTCTCGCAACCCTCGTGGTTCCTGTAGGGAAACATGCCCCTCTTGTGGGCGAAAAAATAATAGTTGCCTCTTCTCGCCTTGTATTTTGTTTTCTACAGGCAAAATAGAATAACAGGAGTGTCATGCTGAAATTTGAAAGTATTCAGGGTTCGTTCGGCCATTTTATATATTAATTGAGCTTTCTAGGCACTTAATGTCCATAATTCAAATTTTAACTACAAGCACATGCTCCAGTGAAGCAAAATAGGTGGAAAATCATACATGTGTCATTGGGTGCATGTTTAGGTCTCCTTGAAGGAATGGGAATGAATTACAAATGTCTCGTCGTCCTAAAACATTGAGAATCTTGGTTTTTAAATCCGAGTAAATCCAACACTCACCCAAAAACCATGAAACTTGGCATGGTTTCATGACATGGCACATATATGTTGTGGTAAAAAATCATCCAGTTTGAGACAAGGCGCACACATTAATAGCCAACGAATTCCTTTGGAAACAAATAGCTGACAAGTTAATATCACAAACGGTTGTATTATATGGACCCTGTGTGTTCCTGTAACCATTTAAGTGCAGCCACGCATCCCTCTTTTCTTATGGGAGAGTACTACCTCAGTCCTTGTTCATTGGTCATCTTTGTATTTTGTGCCAAAATTTAACCTTACTCAGTGGCGTGTGTGTAGCTTTTTGATTCGACGAGACGAGCGTGGAAAGTCTGCCGTGTAGGATCGACGGGCCGCATGCGAGAAGTCCGCCACGGAGGCTTGACGGGACGTGTGCGTCCTGTCCACCACGCTGGCTCGGCGGGACGCGTGCGAGCAGCCAAGGCCACGCATGCTCACCAGGAAGCGAGCACTTTGACCTCGATCCACCAGCCGCCCGCCTCGCTCACAACTTCTCCATTAATGGCGGCCGAGGCGCCTTTTAACATGAGGTTAATTAAAGCACCTGGATGGAGGGTGTTTCTTGTGATCCCATGGCCCCGCTCAACATTAGCATTTGCTTTGTTTGTGTTTTCAACTTGTATTCCGAATAATTTAAAATGCCACATGCAGCAACGGATAATACGACGACAAATAAAATGGCAATGGATAATACAGCGACAAATTTACAATGGCACAAATAATAATTGTCTTACATATTCCAGATAATTTAAAATGCCACATGCGGCAACGCCCGGAAGACATAGGGGCAAGAGAAGAAGGAAATCGCAGACAATGATCTTCAATTCCTCACGACTTTGCTTGACAATAGCCACGGATTCCTCCACCTCCTTCTCGTGCTAGAAACGGAGTTTCCTCAAGTCACCCATCAGTTCCTCGACGACCGCTTTCAGCGTCATCCCCGAGGCACTACTCTGCTCATGCAGCTTCTTCCAGCCAGCGCCTCCTCCTCTATCTCGGCGAGCGCCTTGAGGATCTTTGCATTGCCACTCATGATTTACTCGATGAGGTCAGTCGCCTTCTCAAGCAAGCCATCACTAATCTTGAGCAGCTTCATCAAGCTGTCGACTAACTCCTGCTGCTTAATTAGGCCAACGAGAATTTCGTGATCGTTGGCCAAGAACTTCAGCACCGCCAGCTCATCGTGATCGCCGATGCGGCAAGTGCGCTTGTGAGAGCCCTCGGGTGCCAGTGAGAGCTCGTTCGAGGGTTCCGCAGCATGCCAGGACAGCGTTG
>NW_025241942.1:0-3216 GCF_018294505.1 Triticum aestivum
ACTTCCGTGATGATACGTGTTTGTCACAGTAGGTCGCGTTTTTTGTCATGCATGTACATCCATGACAAATTTATGACAGAATCAAGATAGTCATACATGTGCTGTAGTAGAAGTGTTCCATGACATTACCAAAATTATCATCACGGAAGTGTCCACTTCCATGACGATAAATCACGCGTCACAGAAGTGCTTTCGTCAAGGGTGACCGACACGTGGCATCCACCGTAACGGAACGCTGTTAAGCTATCGGGTCGAGTTTTGGATCCGATAACCCGTTAACAGCCCCGACCAATGGGGATTTTCCATGTGTAAAATCATCATTGGCTGGAGGAGACACGTGTCAGGTCCGCGTTGGCACAGGTGTCACTCATCCAATGGGCGAGACGCTCCTATGATATGTTGACACGTGGACCGGCCCATCAAGTTTAAATGGGTCAGCCCAACTGAAGGCCCACAAGATTTGGCGGACCATAATGGGCCGGCCCAGCTAAAGGCCCATGAGATTTTGTGGACCATAATGGGCTGGCCCAGCTAAAGGCCCACAAGATTTTGCGGGCCATAATGGGCCGGCCCAGGTAAAGGCCCACAAGATTTTTGTGTGCCATAATGGGCCAGCCCAGGTAAAGGCCCATAAGATTCTTGCGGATCATAATGGGCTGGCCCAGCTAAAGGCCGACGAGATTTCGCCGACATTAATGGGCCGGCCCAGCTGTAGGCCCACAAGATTTTGAGGACCCTAGTAGGCCGGCCCATTAACTAGCTGCCATGTTTTGGGCCAAATGCCGGCCCATATTTGATCCGGTCCATTAATGGCTTGCCACGCTCCGGGCCTAATAGTGGCCCATATGAGATCCGGCCCGTTAAAAGCCTACCACGTTCTGGGCCAAATTACGGCCCAGATCAGGTCCGGCCCTTTAAGAGGCTTTGGGCTCAATTATGGCCCATATCAGATTCGGCCCGTCAACTGGACACTATGCTTTTGGGCCCACTTGCTAAAGGCCCACTTAGTAATTCGGCCTGATATTAGTTTTGGCCTGTTAAAGGCCCGTTTAACATTTCGGCCCTATATTAATTCCGGCCTGTTAAAAGCCCGTCATATAGTTGGGCCTAACTACGGCCCGGTTTGCGTCCGGCCTACTTGCAGCCGATATCTGATTGGGCCAAACAAGGACCGAGACAATTTTGGCCTGTTAAAAGCCCATGATTTGATTCGCACAATCATGGGACGGGGTTCATTTCGGGCTGCTGCAGGCCCGTGAGCTATTCGGCACGTTTCAAGCCCAACCTACATCGTGATTGCATGACGGCCCGATTATGTACCGTAATTTTACGGTTTGGCCGGTTTAGTGCGAAGACAGGATATATATACAGTAAAATAACTGCAACATCGTGAATAAGAAAAAACCTAGACTATACAATAAAGAAATTACGGCATATTACATCCACTGGGCATCAAAGTTCGCCACTATGATAATAAAGCACAAGCAGACAGCAGATTACACACACTGGGCATCAAAGATCGCCACCAGTGCAAATAAACACGCCGACAAAATAATATACAAAACCGACAGCACTTCAATAGAGTTCAAGAAAGGTTAGCCCTACTGGGGAGCTGCATCGCAAGCAGCTGAGCAAGATGATGAGACTGCGCTTGTTCAACACTTATATCTTCCTCACTCTGAAAGATAAACAAGCAGACAGATGACAGGTTTTGCACATAAAAGTATCAGTGCTGACAATTCATCACATTTCTTACTGATGAATAAAGTGACACAGTTTAAAATTGCATTAACACAATATGGTATTGTTCAGGTCAAGACATGGCAGGAAATGACATTGTGAAGGAGTTGGCAGCTTCATGACTCCACTGGATTACAGATCAAGAACTCATAAGTATCAATGGTTAGTGTGCTGTCAATTATACCATTTCAGATTGGCAAATAAAGAGACGGTTTAAATAATAGTAGAATGATATGACATTGTTCATAGTTAAGACATTGCAGAATATGACATTGTGCTGTAGTGGGTAGGTTCACCACACCACTGGATTACGGATGAAGAACAGAAGCATACATGCAGTGCAAAAGAAGATCACTTGCTCTATATAGTTTAATTACATGGTATGAAGAAGGAACTTGGTTGTACAACTGAAAACTTAAATTGAGAAAGGACAAACTTTTGTTTATGAACTACATAATAAACTTTAAACAAGCAATTTGATGCAAACACCAAAAATAAACAGCTGTTGCAGTCATGCCTAACCAAATATATACAACAAAGTTTGAAGGCTTGAGATGGACAAACTTACATTATTGGTGAAGACAGGCTCTATAAAGGCCTTGTCCGTGCTGATGGGGGGGGGCAATTCAAGAAGTTTACCACAGAATCTTCTTCAAAAGCATTGCCTTTATTCTACATTTTGTTAAGAGTAAATATAGATGTGATAATATACGAAAAAATGGAGAATAATTAAGATAAGATGAAGAGTGATGCTACAGAACCAAGTAGCTATAAATGTAAGTGCAGCGATACAGGCAAAAGGTACAGCCAAGAGCAATGCACAGCTAAACTTCTTCAGTACCAACCTTATGGTAAGAGTAAATATAGATCTGATGTGTAGAAAATGGAGGGCAAAGGAAAATAAGCTGCAGAGTGATGGTACATGAACAACTACCTGTCATTATAAGTACACTGATAAAGGACATCATGTACTTACAAGAACAATGCAGAGCTAAAAAAACATTGGCATTGGATATATTCTACACTAATGTAACCATTCATACAGATCAGATAATTTGGAGCGAACAATTGATAAGCAAGCTATCATGCATACTGCTGTCACATAATGAACCGGGTATGTATGCAAGTACAGTGATACAGGACAACAGGTACTAACAAGAGCAAAGCAGCGGGCAGCATATTTGCGATATCCCGTGGTTCTTGTCAAACCGGAATTCTTCTTCGAGCATATTTCCTGCAAAAAAGATCCGTAAGGCACATGCGGAAAAGTAGAAGTTCAAATTGTCATGTGATTTCATAGACAATACCTCATCCTGGGAACGAGACCAGTGCATAACAAGGTTTTTCCATTCAATGTCTTCTAAATTTAGCACAGGAGACTTCACCGGAAATTCGTTTATAGACTTGCCATCAAAGTGTGATTTCCTCAGGTAACACCGATACTGCTGCAATGCTTCCTTGAAAAGCACAAGCAAG
>NW_025241943.1:0-3216 GCF_018294505.1 Triticum aestivum
ATTACCGACAAGTGATAGAAGCCTTGCTTCGTTTCTTGTGTCGAAATGCGCATGCCGCCATTTGAAAATCCTACAATAAATTATATATGTAGGAGTCACATAATTTTTAGTAGTTTTTCATAACTTTTTGATTTATTACTTTACATTTTCTCCTCCATTGAAACTCAGAACTCATTTAAATAGGACATTCGACACATTATAACAACCTTTCCATCATTCCATTCTTCGATTCTAATCTCGACTGCCGTATGGAATTCGAACAGCTTATCCACAACTTTTGATCCTTTACCGTATATTTGTTTCGCTTAAAAGAAACTTACTTAAGTAGCATCATTTAGAAATTCATCAGCATTTCTTCCTTTCAACCTTTGGAAGTTGTATGTTCGACCATATTGATCTCGTATAAGAATCTATAACTAGTAATCATATTATTTCATCACCAATTTTATTCCCTTTTGATCCATCACTATAGATTTTCATTTCATTGAAAACTGAAAACTTATTAATGAAGCTTCATTGACATATTCTGAAATCATTTCCACCATTTCAAGATTCGAGGGTAGTCCGTGTATCTATATGCACCTCAGATAGCAACTTACCTATAGAAATTAGACAATTTGGTATAATTTTTAACCGTTTTGATCAATCATTGTAGATTTCTATTTTGGCGAAACTGAATACTTGTTTAAGTAGCATTACAAACAAGAGATAGAAGCCTTGCTTTGTTTCTTGTTTCAAAATTGCGTATGCCGCCATTTGAAAATCCTACAATAATTTTATATGTAGGATTCGCGTAATTTTTAGTAGTTTTTCATAACCTTTTGATTTATTACTTTACATTTTCTCCTCCATTGAAACTCAGAACTCATTTAAATAGGACATTGGACACATTATAACAACCTTTCCATCATTCAATTCTTCGAGAGTAGTCTTGACCGCCGTACGGAAGTCGAACAGCTTATCCACATAAATTATTCATGTTTAACACCTTTACTTAAACTTTTGATCCGTTACCGTATATTTTTTCGCTTAAAAGAAACTTACTTAAATAGCATCATTTAGAAATTCCATCAGCATTTCTTCCTTTCAACCTTTGAAAGTTGCATGTTCGACCATATTATCTCGTATAACATCTTATAACTAGTAATCATATAATTTCATCACCAATTTTGTTCTCATTTTGATCCATCACTACAGATTTTCATTTCGTTGAAAACTGAAAACTTATTAATGAAGCGTCATCGACATATTCCGAAATCATTTCCACCATTTCATGTGCTTCGAGGGTAGTCCGTGCATCTATATGCACCTCAGATAGCAACTTACCTATAGAAAATTAGACAATTTGGTACAATTTTTAACCGTTTCGATCCGTCATGGTAGATTTTCTATTTTGGCGAAACTGAATACTTGTTTAAATAGCATTACCGACAAGTGATAGAAGCCTTGCTTCGTTTCTTGTTTCGAAATTGCGTATGGCGCCATTTGAAAATCCTACAATAACTTATATATGTAGGAGTCACATAATTTTTAGTAGTTTTTCATAACTTTTTGATTTATTACTTTACAATTTGCCCTCCATTGAAACTCAGAACTCATTTAAATAGGACATTCGACACATTATAACAGCCTTTTCATCATTCCATTCTTCGAGAGTACTCTCGACCGCCGTATGGAAGTCGAACAGTTTATCCACATAAATTATTTATGTTTAGCACCTTTACTTAAACATTTGAACCGTTATCGTATATTTTTTTGGCTAAAAAGAAACTTACTTAAATAGCGTCATTTAGAAATTCCACCAGCATTTCTTCCCTTCAAGCTTCGGAAGTGGTATCTTCGACCATATTGATCTCGTATAACAACTTATAACTAGTAATCATATTATTTCATCACCAATTTTATTCCCTTTTCATCCATCACTATAGATTTTCATTTCATTGAAAACTGAAAACTTATTAATAAAGCGTCATCGACATATTCTGAAATCATTTCCACCATTTCGTGATTCGAGGGTAGTCCATGCATCTATATGCACCTCAGATAGCAACTTACCTATAGAAATTAGACAATTTGGTACAATTTTTAACCGTTTTGATCCATCATGGTAGATTTTCTATTTTGGCGAAACTGAATACTTGTTTAAATAGCATTACCGACAAGTGATAGAAGCCTTGCTTCGTTTCTTGTTTAGAAATTGCGTATGCCGCCATTTGAAAATCCTACAATAACTTATATATGTAGGAGTCACATAATTTTTAGTAGTTTTTCATAACCTTTTAATTTATTACTATTCATTTTCTTCTCCATTGAAACTCAGAACTCATTTAAATAGGACATTCAACAAATTATAACAACCTTTCCATCATTACATTCTTCGAGAGTAGTCTCGACCGCCGTATGGAAGTCGAACAGCTTATCCACATAAATTATTCATGTTTAGTACCTTTACTTAAACTTTTGATCCGTTACCGCATATATTTTTTTTGCTTAAAAGAAACTTACTTAAATAGCATCAGTTAGAAATTCCATCAGCATTTCTTCCTTCAACCTTTGGAAGTTGTATGTTCGACCATATTGATCTCATATAACAACTTATAACTAGTAATCATATAATTTCATCACCAATTTTGTTCCCATTTTGATCCATCACTATAGATTTTCATTTTGTTGAAAACTGAAAACTTATTAATGAAGCGTCATCGACATTTTTCGAAATCATTTCCACCATTTCATGTGCTTCGATGGTAGTCCGTGCATCTATATGCACCTCAGATAGCAACTTACCTATAGAAATTAGACAATTTGGTACAATTTTTAACCGTTTCGATCCATCATGGTAGATTTTCTATTTTGTCGAAACTGAATACTTGTTTAAATAGCATTACCGACAAGTGATAGAAGCCTTGCTTCGTTTCTTGTTTCGAAATTGCGTATGCCGCCATTTGAAAATCGTACAATAACTTATATATGTAGGAGTCACATAATTTTTAGTAGTTTTTCATAACTTTTTGATATATTACTTTACATTTTCTCCTCCATTGAAACTCAGAACTCATTTAAATAGGACATTCGACACATTATAACAGCCTTTTCATCATTCCATTCTTCGAGAGTACTCTCGACCGCCGTATGGAAGTCGAACAGCTTATCCACATAAATTATTTATTTTTAGCACCTTACTTAAACATTTGAACCGTTACCGTATATTTTTTT
>NW_025241944.1:0-3215 GCF_018294505.1 Triticum aestivum
CCCTGGATGAAGCAGAGGAGCGACCACCCTTGGTGGCGGCGTTTGCCGAGAGGGCGCCGTTGCCCCTGGATCGGCGCGTCTCGACTCGTTGCTCAGTAAGCAGGAGGCGTGAAAAGACCTCGTGTGCTGGCATGGGCGTGGAGTTGCCCCTCTCATTGATGATCTCGACTAGGGCGTCATACTCCTCATCAAGACCATTGACAATAAACGAGTTGAACTCGGAGTCGGTGAGGGGCTGTCCAATGGAGGCCAGCGTGTCGGCGAGACTCTTGACTTTGTTGTAGAACTCAGTGGCGGTGGAGTCAAGCTTCTGACACTCCCCAAGTTGGCGACGGAGCCCAGATACACGAGCCTGCGACTGTGCCGCAAACGAGCGCTCAAGAATAGTCCATGCCTCGTGGGACGTCTTGGCGAAGACAACAAGCCCAGCAACGGCCGGAGAGAGCGACCCCTGGATGGAGGAGAGGTTCGCCTGATCCTGCCCTATCCAGACACGGTGAGCCGGATTATAGACCGGACCGTGGACGCTGTCAACCAGCGCAGGAGGGCAAGGGAGAGAGCCGTCGACATAGCCAAGCAGATAGTGACTCCCAAGAAGCGGAAGAACCTGCGCGCGCCAGAAGATGTGATTGTCCGACGACAACTTGATGGTGATGAGATGGCCGAAGTGAAACGGCGGCGGCGGCTGCGATCCCATCGAGGAGACTGGCTGAGGTGAGACCACCGTGGAGACAGTCAGAGGGGCAGCCGGCGCGGTGACAGAGGGCGCGATGGCCGCGGTTGACGCCGCGAAGCCTGCCAGCGCGACGTCCTCCGCCACAAGCGGCGCAGTGGCCGAGGGCACGACAGCCGCGGTTGACGGGGCGGCGGCGGTGTGGGCCACAAGCGCCTGCCCGGGCGAAGTAGCAGCCGGCGGGAGCGCGAAGAGGGAGCTGACGCTCCGTGTCCCGATCGGCGCCTGAAGGGAGGCGGCATCCAGCGGCCTCGAGAGAAGTGCCGCGAGGGAGGCCGGCAGAAAACCGGTGGCGGTGGAGCCGGACGCAGCGGCGGACGTCATAGCAGTCGGGAGACGGCGACGGCGGGCGCGGCGGCGGCGGCGGCGGCGGTTTAGGGTTTTTAGGCGGAAGCGGACGTAACCTAGCGTGATACCATGTAAGACAATAGGCTTTGGGAGGAACCGGCACAACCCTCTAGGGGTGGCCTATCACATATATATATAATGAGGTGGTATACAACGTTACAATATACACATGTAAATACAGTCTAACACCATATGGCGCACCCTACGTCGCCCCTGGGTCGTACGCCGTGCCTTCCCCGCAGCCCTACGGCGTGCCTCCTGCGAGGTCCTACGGTCATCACCAACACCACCGTGCGCCACCGTCGGCCGATGCGCTGATCCCATACAGTGCTCCTCCGACGTATGACTCGCCGCCCTCCGCATCGGTGTCTGAACCCAGACCGTTCCACTTCGCTCATCTCGTGACGGTGAAGCTCTCTGCTGATAACTACCTCCTGTGGCGCGCTCAAGTATTTCCGCTGATGCATAGTCACTACCTTGAGGGGTATGTCGACGGTACGCTGCCGTGTCCTCTGGCCATGGTTCCGGTGCCCTCGGCTGCCGGTGGCTCCGTCGTGATGTCCAACCCTGCTCATCGTCGGTGGATCGCTCAGGATCAAGCTACTCTGGGTGCCATTTAGTCCTCGCTCACTCCCTCCGTGGCCGGCATGGTGATCTTTTCCGCGATGTCGAGGGATGCATGGTCCACGCTCGACTCCAGCTTCTCCTCGCAGTCGCTGGCCCGTTCCTCTGCCATTCGTAATCAGCTGGGTGGGGTCAAGAAGAACGATCTCTCGGTCACGGCCTTCTTCAACAAGGTCAAAATTTTGGCTGATACACTGTCATCCATTGGGAAGCCTCTTTGGGATGAGGAGTTTACTTCGTTCATTCTCAATGGGCTCGATGAGGACTATGACTCTCTTGTTGAAAACGTCAATGGACGTGACACGCCGATGCCGCCTCGCGACCTCTACGCGCGCCTCCTCAACACGGAACAGCGGCTCGCTGCTCGCCGCTCCGTTGGCGTCTACACGGAGGGCCCTTCTACGAACGCTGCTCACCGCTGGGGTTCCCGTGGTGCCAAGCAGAAACCGTCGCCGTCCACGGGCAACCAACCCCGTCCGCCCGCTCCAGCTCCTCCGCTGTCTGGCCGCAAACGCGTACACTGCGAGGCATGTGGTGGTGGCACTAAGTGTCAGCTCTGCGGCATTGAGGGGCACTTGGCGTCTCGATGCCATCGTCGCTTCAAACGTGATTTCCTTGGCATTGGGAACAATGGGAAGGGCAACGAGAAGCAGGAGGCTCTCGCTACACAAGAGCCTGGGTTCACTCCTTCATATTTTGTGGACCCTGCCTGGTACATGGACACAGGTGCCACAGACCATTTGACGAGCCAGCTTGACAAGCTGACCACTCGCCAGCCCTACACCGGTCATGATCAGGTCCGCACTTCCAATGGATCAGGTATGCCCATCTCACATGTTGGTCAGGCATCTCTTCTTTCGCGTACCACTAAAACCTTGCGTCTTCTTGATGTCCTTCGTGTTCCTTCAGTCACACGTAGTTTACTTTCGGTCCCTAATTTAACTCTTGACAACAATGTGTTTGTTGAGTTTCACCCTTTCTATTTTTTTGTTAAGGACCGGGACACGAGGGACGTTCTACTTAGTGGTCGAGCTCGCGACGGCTTATATGCGCTTGACGTGCCACGAGTATCTCCACGAGTATCTCAAGTTTTCAGTGGTGTTCGGGTGTCGTCTTCATAGTGGCACTCTCGCCTTGGCCATCCGGCCACTCCCATTGTGCGCCATGTTCTTCATCATCATCATCTTCCTGTTGAGTCAAGTAATAATGAGTTTCTAGTGTGTGATGCTTGTCAACAAGGCAAGAGTCATCAGTTGCCTTTCTCTGTATCGAGTCGTGTTGTCAAGGCTCCTCTCGAACTTGTGTTTTCAGATGTATGGGGCTATGCCCAAACTTCTGTGAGTGGTCAAAACTATTATGTCAGTTTCATCGATGCTTTCAGTCGCTTTACTTGGATTTATCTTATTAAGCGCAAATCTGATGTATTTCATGTCTTTATGCAATTTCAAGCACATGTTGAGCGGTTTCTTAAGCACAAAGTTATTCATGTTCAGTCTGATTGGGGGGGGGG
>NW_025241945.1:0-3215 GCF_018294505.1 Triticum aestivum
TTTCTAGCAAGAACGTTTCTTACCTACGCAAAACCACAACGTGATATGCCAATTGCTATTTACCCTTCATAAGGACCCTTTTCATCGAATCCGTTCCGACTAAAGTGGGAGAGACTGGCACCCGCTAGCCACCTTATGCACCAAGTGCATGTCAGTCGGTGGAACCTGTCTCACGTAAGAGTACGTGTAAGGTCGGTCCGGGCCGCTTCATCCCACAATACCGTCGAAACAATATTGGACTAGTAACGGTAAGCATGGTGAACAAAATCAACGCCCACAACTACTTTGTGTTCTACTCGTGCAAAGAATCTACGCAATAGACCTGGCTCATGATGCCACTGTTGGGGAACGTAGCAGAAATTCAAAATTTTCCTACGAGTCACCAAGATCTATCTATGGAGAGACTAGCAACGAGGGGAAGGAGAGTGCATCTACATACCCTTGTAGATCGCTAAGTGGAAGCATTCAAGAGAACGGGGTTGAAGGAGTCGTACTCGTCGTGATTCAAATCACCGGAGATCCTAGTGCCGAATGGACGGCACCTCCGCGTTCAACACATGTACAGCCTGGTGACGTCTCCCATGCCTTGATCCAGCAAGGAGAGAGGGAGAGGTTGAGGAAGACTCCATCCAGCAGCAGCACAACGGCGTGGTGGTGGTGGAGGAGCGTGGCAATCCTGCAGGGCTTCGCCAAGCACCGCGGGAGAGGAGAAGGGAGAGAGGTAGGGCTGCGCCAGGGAGAGGTTAAAACTCCTCTATTGGCAACCCCAAAACCCTCAAGTATATATAGGGGGAGAGGGAGGGCTGCGCCCCCACCTAGGGTTCCACCCCTAGGGGCGGCGGCCAGCCCAAACCCATCTAGGGTGCGGCCAAGGGGGGAAGAGGGGAAACTTGCCCCCCAAGTTAGGTGGGTGCGCCCCCTCCCCCAAACCCTAGGCGCCTTGGGCCCTTGTGGGGTGGGGGGGGCGCACCAGCCCACCTGGGGCTGGTCCCCTCCCACACTTGGCCCATGCAGCCCTCCGGGGATGGTGGCCCCACTTGGTGGACCCCCGGGACCCTCCCGATGGTCCCGGTACGTTACCGATAAAACCCAAAACTTTTCTGGTGACCAAAACAGGACTTCCCATATATAAATATTTACCTCCGGACCGTTACGGAACTCCTTGTGACGTCCGGGATCTCATCCGGGACTCCGAACAACATTCGGTAACCACATACTAACTTCCTTTATAACCCTAGCGTCATCGAACCTTAAGTGTGTAGACCCTACGGGTTCGGGAACCATGCAGACATGACCGAGACGTTCTCCGGTCAATAACCAACAGCGGGATCTGGATACCCATGTTGGCTCCCACATGTTCCACGATGATCTCATCGGATGAACCACGATGTCAAGGACTCAATTGATCTCGTATACTATTCCCTTTGTCTAGCGGTATAGTACTTGCCCGAGATTCGATCGTCGGTATACCGATACCTTGTTCAATATCGTTACCGGCAAGTCTCTTTACTCATTTCGTAACACATCATCCCGTGATCAACCCCTTGGTCACATTGTGCACATTATGATGATGTCCTATCGAGTGGGCCCAGAGATACCTCTCCGTTTACACGGAGTGACAAATCCCAGTCTCGATTCGTATCAACCCAACAGACACTTTCGGAGATACATGTAGTGCACCTTTATAGCCACCCAGTTATGTTGTGACGTTTGGTACACCCAAAGCATTCCTACGGTATCCGGGAGTTGCACAATCTCATGGTCTAAGGAAATGATACTTGACATTAGAAAAGCTTTAGCATATGAACTACGATCTTTGTGCTAGGCTTAGGATTGGGTCTTGTCCATCACATCATTCTCCTAATGATGTGATCCCGTTATAAACGACATCCAATGTCCATGGTCAGGAAACCGTAACCATCTATTGATCAATGAGCTAGTCAATTAGAGGCTTACTAGGGACATGGTGTTGTCTATGTATCCACACATGTATCTGAGTTTCCTATCAATACAATTATAGCATGGATAATAAACGATTATCATGAACAAGGAAATATAATAATAGCTAATTTCTTATTGCCTCTAGGCATATTTCCAACAGTCGTGTCCTCGTAGGTCTTCTGACCTCCTCTCCAAGTCTCGTAGGTGTCTTTTGGTCCAAAAAAAAATCATCACGAATGTTTTATTCTGTTTGGACTCCGTTTCATATTCCTTTTCTGTAAAACTCAAAACTAAAGAAAAAATAGAAACTGGCACTTGCTCTAGGTTAGTAGGTTAGTCCCAAAAATAATATAAAATAGCATATTGATGCATATAAAACATCCAAAATAGATATGTTGGAGACGTTTTCTGAGGCAACTCACGGGAATTTTGTACTAACTAGCACATATGCCGGTGCGTTGCGACGGAGAGATTTTTTTGGCGAGAAGCAACGATAAAGATAATTGACGTGTCATCCAAAAAAGGTCTTCACACTGATAGGCGACAGAGCAAGGAGTTATGGTCTTTTCGTTGGATATGTTTGACACGGAAAATCTTAATTGTGCTGGGGTTGGTCGGCGTGGTGGCGAGCACCCAACTCATGCCTTTTTGCCTCCGGGTCTGTCTCCATTTTCGGGTTGTGCCTGCCAGCTCATTTGGTGGCTACGCGGCGAACTTGGGACACGGTTGCTTCGACCACTCTATCCTACGACACGTAGCCAGGTCGATTATTAATTGTAGTGCATAAATCTCGTTTTATTAGCATAATTAGGCATGAATGTCCTTACTTTTTAGGGTTTATTCTCTTTGATTATTTTAGTGCTCAAGTGCCGATAATTTTGCTCTAATTAAAACCAAACAACATATTCTCTTTTATTGGCATATGCCAACAGTTTCTTTCATTTACACTCAACCAGCATAGAACGACCATGCACTGCTAACCTATGGCCAGCGCGAGTATTTAAGAAAATAATATAGAGTCAGATTAGGAATATATATTAAAAAAATTGAACATTCAAAAAAATATGAATTGGTGAATATTCTTGGAAATGTGAACAATTTTTTAAATCCCGAACAATCAAAAAATCCGAACAGTTATTTTTTGAAAATTCCAATATTTTTGGAAAAACACGAACAAAATTAGAAACATTAATATGTTTTGAGATTCACAAATAATATTTTTAAAACATGAAAATTGTACAAAAACACAAATATTTTTGAATTTTTGATTTTTT
>NW_025241946.1:0-3215 GCF_018294505.1 Triticum aestivum
GGGAAGGCCTTTTTGGACACCACCTCGTCATCACCCCTGAGTGAGACGGAATGAGCAGGTGGAGGAGATATGCTAGCCAACTCCTCTATGTCCAGCGGATCCTCCGTCGAGGATCGCGGGGAGTCACCACGCGCCGCACTGCAATGACAAAAGTTTACGATATGTCAATATTACAAACCAGGAAGGCCAGACTTTTGCGAATTCTGGTACTTACGAAGCAGCCCGAGGCTTGGTCCGGCGAGGTCGTTCCGGACTGCTGTCGACGTCCCACGCGGAGTTATCCGCGAGGGAGCCTTTGACCCATTTAGGCGCTTCCGCCTCCGGTCTTGTGGGAGCCGCTCTCTTCTTCCTCCCCGCTTCAGGTGGGGAGTCATTTTCCTCTTCCACTTCATCGCTGTCGTCAGCGGACGAGGAGGAAGTCTCGCTTTCGGACGTCTCATCCGGAGTGCTTCTCCGGCAAAGGCCCTTCTTGGCCCCTTGGGCTGCCTTTTTAGCCGTCTTCTCCGGCACCTCGTAGGGTGCAGGGAACAATATCTTCTCCAATAATGGAAATTCTTGGTCCTCGGGCAGCGGAGCCGGACAGCTGATCTCCTCGGCCAACTTAATCCAAGCCTGAAAATAGGGGGAGGAAGCTTAAATTTCCTCTCAAAATATGCTAGTAGGGGATGCTCCTTGAAACATTAAAGGAGCTCACCGGATTTGTAGGCTAGCTGGCGCTTTAAACTAAGCCCGCGGTCTTCGGTCGTAGGCGGTGGCGTCTCGCCGGCTTTGAAGAGCACCTTCCAGATTTGTTCGTGCGTCATGCCGAAGAGCCCCAGTAGCGTCTGGTGCTTGCCGGCTCGAACTCCCAGAAATTACAAGATCGGCGTTGGCACGGAAGGACCCGACAAACAAGCATGACCTGGACCACGTTGACGAGCTTGATTTTCCTTTCTATCATGTTCTGGATGCACGTCTGGAGCCCAGTCAGCTCGTCCGAGGGACCCCACGTCAGGCCCCTCTCTTGCCAGGAGGTGAGCCGCATCGGGATTCCGGATCGGAATTCGGGGGCCTCCAACCAGTTAGCATCGCGCGGCTCGGTGATGTAGAACCACCCCGATTGCCACCCCTTCACCGTCTCCGCAAACGAACCTTCGGGCCAGGTGACGTTGGGCATCTTGCCCACCATAGCGCCTCCGCATTCTGCTTGCTGGCCGCGCACAACTTTCGGCCTCACATTGAAGGTCTTAAGCCACAGGCCGAAGTGAGGAGGGATGCGGAGAAAAGCCTCACAAACGACGATAAACGCCGAAATATTGAGGATGAAGTTGGGGGCTAGGTCATGAAAATCCAGCCCATAGTAAAACATCAACCCGCGGACGAATGGGCGAAGAGGGAACCCAAGCCCGCGGATGAAATGTGTACGGAACACAACCCTCTCGTGGGGCTCGGGAGTGGGGACGATCTGTCCCTTGGCCGGAAGTCGATGAGCGATCTCTTTGGCCAGATATTCGGCCTCCCGGAGCTACCGAACACACCCTAGGTATTACTATCAATGGACTACCATGCCATATGATTCAACACCATCGGTCAAATTACAAATGACGGCATCGGCACCATACCAAATGTAAAACTTTTCGCAGCCAATGGTTGCCTTCAACAAGGAGGGTACCGGATGTTATATCTACGTCATAGGTATTTTGCATTTTGAGAAGGGGCTTGGTTCCGCAACACTAATGGGGTACATTAGTATCCACAATATGCGATCGGTACCAATTGATAAATTTGTCGTTACAATCCATTGGTTAAACATTTCTATCGTCATAGTAAATTCTGATTACATGCATGCATCATTTTGTAAAAAAATTCCATCTATTAGTCGATGGCATGGCAACTGAGTGACGTAACTTGATTACGGAGGCTTCTTAAGAACGAATATCACTCCCTTGTCCGTGTGCCTAATAAATTGGAAAGGATAGAGTACGTCATAAATAAAATGAAGGATGGGCGTACTGAAACTGTACTCGTCTCAACTACTTAATTAATTGGAAAATTTTGGTTTGTGTCATTATCGAATTGAGACTTTCGAAGGCTGCCATTGAAACTTCATTAAATTGGCCTCTGCAACTAGCAGCTGGGAAGTTATTCGCCACATGCTGCTAGACACTTTCTTCCCAAGCATCGGTCATGTTGTCATCAGCTTTCGGTTGTTCCTCGATTGTCGGACCTACAACTTCGCCACATCGACCGCACCAACGAGTGGTCAAAGAGCCCACCAAAAAAAGAGAAAGAAAAATAATAAAAGAGAGAGAGGGAGAGAGAGGAGGCACACTAATATGCTTTATAGACACTTATACTTCAAAGTAGCACCATGTATTTCATAGATAGAGTTTTTATATTATCCATTTCATATGCTACACTACTACAAAAACACCTATAGCCAATATGGACACTAATGGCGCACTGTACATGTGGTGCGCCATTACTAAATACTAATGGCGCACCATGTGTTGGTGCGCCATTAGTGTGCAAATACTAACGGCGCACCACATCCACGGTGTGCCATTAGTAAAAAAAAAATTCTTTAAATTTTTTCAAAACTACTAATGGCGCACCGTGGGATGGTGCACCATTACTATTTCAACTAGTAATGGCGCACCACTCCCACGGTGCGCCATTAGTAATTATGTTTAAAAAAAAACTTTCAATTTTTTTATTTTTATTTTTTAAACTACTAATGGCGCACCATGGGAGGGGTGCGCCATTACTAGATGGTGCGCCATTAGTAATTTGGCCCAAACATTCCCCCGAATGCACCCACACCCCTCTGGACCGCCTTTTCAGTTTGAAAAAAATAAAAGAAAATGATAGAAATGTCAAAAAAAAAGAAAATAAGATTCCCATGTGATATGTGGTCTAGTTGTTAGCAAAATTTACAAACATGAATTTTCGACCTTTTTGCAAAATCTCTCGAGAATTTTTAAAAATGGGCATAACTTTTGCATACGAACTCGGATGAAAAAGTTTTTTATATGAAAAATCATCTACTCGAAAAGTTACATCCGAATTTATGCTGCCACTGAACCTTCAGCAAATTGGCCTCTGCAACTAACACGTGCAAATATATTAGCTACATGCTACTACACACCGTCTCCGCAAGTAGTTGTAATTTTTCGATCAGTTTTCACTTGTTTCCATGTCTGTGGGACTCAATACTTAGCCACATGAACCGTACC
>NW_025241947.1:0-3215 GCF_018294505.1 Triticum aestivum
GAGAGAGAGAGAGAGAGAGAGAGAGAGAGAGAGAGATCAAACACATAGCTACTGCTACATACCCTCAGCCCCGAGGGTGAACTACTCCCTCCTCGTCATGGAGAGCGCCGGGATGATGAAGATGGCCACGGGTGAGGGATCCCCCCTTCGGCAGGGTGTCAGAATAGGGTCCCAATTGGTTTTTGGTGGCTACAGAGGCTTGCACCAGCGGAACTCTCGATCTATTATGCTTCTGGATGTTTTCGCGGTATATGGGTATATATAGGAGGAATAAGTAGGTCGGTGGAGCTGCAAGGGGCCCACGAGGGTCGGGGGTGCGCCCAGGGGGGCAGGCGCGCCTCCCTGCCCCGTGGCCTCCTCGCTTCTTTCTTGATGTCCACTCCAAGTCATCTGAATCACTCCAAAAATCACCCTCCTGAAGGTTTCATTCCGTTTGATATTCCTTTTCTGCGAAACACTAAAATAGGCAAAAAAACAATTTGTACTGGGCCTCCGGTTAATAGGTTAGTCCCAAAAATAATATATAAGTGTATAATAAAGCCCATTAAACATACAAACCAGATAATATAATAGCATGGAACAATCAAAAATTATAGATACGTTGGAGACGTATCAAGCATCCCCAAGCTTAATTCCTACTCGTCCTCGAGTAGGTAAATGGTAAAAATAGAATTTTTTATGTGGAATGCTACCTAACATAATTTTAAATGTAATTCTCTTTATTGTGGCATGAATGTTCAGATCCAAAATATTCAAGATAAAAGTTTAATATTGACATAGAAATTGTAATACTTCAAGCATGCTAACCAAGCAATTTATGTCTTATCAAAATAACATAGCCAAAGAAAGCTTATCCTCATATAGTTTGGCCATGCTTCATTTTCGTCACACAAAATGCTCCCATCATACACAACCTAGGTTTCAGCCAATAAATTGGTTCATAATTTTTAATGCGCTTCAGCCTTTTCAACCCTCACGCAATACATGAGCATAGGCCATGGACATAGCACTATGGGTGGAGTAGAGTATGATGATAAGGAGTATGTGAGAAAACAAAAAGGAGAAAGTCTCACATTGACGCGGCTAATCAACGGGCTATGGAGATGCCCATCAATTGATGTCAATATGAGGAGTAGGAATTGCCATGCAACGGATGCACTAGAGCTATAAATGTATGCAAGCTCATCAAAAAGAAACTAAGTGGGGCTGCATCCAACTTGCCTGCTCACGAAGACCTACGGCATTTTGAGGAAGCCCATCATTGGAATATACAAGCCAAGTTCTATAATGAAAAATTCCCACTAGTATATGAAAGTGACAACATAGGAGACTCTCTATCATGAAGATCATGGTGCTATTTTGAAGCACAAGTGTGGAAAAAGGATAGTAACATTGTCCCTTCTCTCTTTTTCTCTCATTTTTTTGGTGGGCTTCTTTGGCCTCTTTTTTGGGCTTCTTTGGCCTCTTTTATTTTATTTGGGCTTCTTTGGCCTCTTTTATTTTTCATAAAGTTCGGAGAATCATAGTCTCCATCATCCTTTCCTCACATGGGACAATGCTCTAATAAAGGAAATCGTCACACTTCTATTTATTTACAACTCAAGAATTACAACTCAATACTTAGAACAAAATATGACTCGATGTGAATGGCTCCAGCGGTGTACCGGGATATGCAATGAATCAAGAGAGACATGTATGAAAGAATTATGAAGGTGGCTTTGTCACAAATACGATGTCAACTACATGATCATGCAAAAGCAATATGACAATGATGGAGCGTCCCATAATAAACAGAACGGTGGAAAATTACATGGCAATATATCTCGGGATGGCTATGGAAATGCCATAATAGGTAGGTATGGTGGCTGTTTTGAGGAAGATATAAGGAGGTTTATGTGTGATAGAGCGTATCGTATCACGGAGTTTGGATGCACTGGCGAAATTTGCACCAACTATCGAGGTGAGAAAGGGAAATGCACGGTACCGTAGAGGCTAGCAAATTCCCGAAGGGTAAGTGTGCGTAATCCATGGACTCACATTAGTCATAAAGAACTCATATACTTATTGCAGAAGTTTATTAGCCCTCGAAGCAAAGTACTACTACGCATGCTCCTAGGGGAAGGGTTGGTAGGACTTAACCATCGCGCGATCCTGACCTCCACTCATAAGGAAGGCAATTAAAGAACACCCCATGCTTCAAATTTGTCACACACCGTTCATTCTCAAGATCAGAGGAGTTATAATATCATGATGGATCTGAACATATAATATTCCACCAAATAACCATCTAGCATCAACTACAAGATGTAATTAACACCACTAGTGACCCACAGGTACCAATCTGGTGTTTTGATAAAAATAATTAACACAAGAGATGAACTAGGGTTTGAGATGAGATGGTGCTCTTTAAGATGCTGATAAAGATTGGCCTCCCAAAGATGAGTGGGTAGTTGATGATGATGATGGCTTCAATTTCCACCTCATGGAGGGAATTTCCCCCGGTGGAATAGCTCCACCGGAGGGCGAAAGTGCTCACGCCCAAGTTCCGCCTTGAGACGGCAGCACTCCGTCCCGAAATTCCTATCTTTTTTTTCTAGGTCAAAAGACCTTATGTACCAGAATATGGGCACTAGAGGTGGGCCAAGGAGCTCACTACCCACTAGGGCGCGCCAGGGGGCAGGCGCTCCCTGGTGCCTTGTGGGAACCTAGGTGGCCCCCTCTGGTAGTTCTTTTCTCCAGTATTTATTATATATTCCAAAATAATTCTTCGTAAAATTTCAGCTCATTTGGAGATGTGCAGAATAGGTATCTCTAACATAGCTTTTTCAGGTCCAGAATTCCAGCTGCCGGTATTCTCCTTCTTTGTGTAGAACTTGCATATTATGAGAGAAAAGCCATTAGAATTACTCCACATATTTTTATAATGCATGAAAACACTATAAATAACAGTAGGAAAACATGATGCAAAATGGACGTATCAATCACCTACATCCAATTGGATATATATGTCTAGCTCTATCTACCACATGATGTTTGATTGGTTGTATCTGTGTTGGTATTTCCCCGAAGAGGAGATGATGATGCAACACATCAAAGGTAAGTATTTCCCTCAATTATGAAACAAAGGTTATCAATCTAGAAGGAGAACCAAGCAACACTATATAAATAGTACTTGCACAAAAAAACAAAAACTTGCAACCCAACGTGTAAGAGGG
>NW_025241948.1:0-3215 GCF_018294505.1 Triticum aestivum
ACTTCCGTGATGATACGTGTTTGTCACAGTAGGTCGCGTTTTTTGTCATGCATGTACATCCATGACAAATTTATGACAGAATCAAGATAGTCATACATGTGCTGTAGTAGAAGTGTTCCATGACATTACCAAAATTATCATCACGGAAGTGTCCACTTCCATGACGATAAATCACGCGTCACAGAAGTGCTTTCGTCAAGGGTGACCGACACGTGGCATCCACCGTAACGGAACGCTGTTAAGCTATCGGGTCGAGTTTTGGATCCGATAACCCGTTAACAGCCCCGACCAATGGGGATTTTCCATGTGTAAAATCATCATTGGCTGGAGGAGACACGTGTCAGGTCCGCGTTGGCACAGGTGTCACTCATCCAATGGGCGAGACGCTCCTATGATATGTTGACACGTGGACCGGCCCATCAAGTTTAAATGGGTCAGCCCAACTGAAGGCCCACAAGATTTGGCGGACCATAATGGGCCGGCCCAGCTAAAGGCCCATGAGATTTTGTGGACCATAATGGGCTGGCCCAGCTAAAGGCCCACAAGATTTTGCGGGCCATAATGGGCCGGCCCAGGTAAAGGCCCACAAGATTTTTGTGTGCCATAATGGGCCAGCCCAGGTAAAGGCCCATAAGATTCTTGCGGATCATAATGGGCTGGCCCAGCTAAAGGCCGACGAGATTTCGCCGACATTAATGGGCCGGCCCAGCTGTAGGCCCACAAGATTTTGAGGACCCTAGTAGGCCGGCCCATTAACTAGCTGCCATGTTTTGGGCCAAATGCCGGCCCATATTTGATCCGGTCCATTAATGGCTTGCCACGCTCCGGGCCTAATAGTGGCCCATATGAGATCCGGCCCGTTAAAAGCCTACCACGTTCTGGGCCAAATTACGGCCCAGATCAGGTCCGGCCCTTTAAGAGGCTTTGGGCTCAATTATGGCCCATATCAGATTCGGCCCGTCAACTGGACACTATGCTTTTGGGCCCACTTGCTAAAGGCCCACTTAGTAATTCGGCCTGATATTAGTTTTGGCCTGTTAAAGGCCCGTTTAACATTTCGGCCCTATATTAATTCCGGCCTGTTAAAAGCCCGTCATATAGTTGGGCCTAACTACGGCCCGGTTTGCGTCCGGCCTACTTGCAGCCGATATCTGATTGGGCCAAACAAGGACCGAGACAATTTTGGCCTGTTAAAAGCCCATGATTTGATTCGCACAATCATGGGACGGGGTTCATTTCGGGCTGCTGCAGGCCCGTGAGCTATTCGGCACGTTTCAAGCCCAACCTACATCGTGATTGCATGACGGCCCGATTATGTACCGTAATTTTACGGTTTGGCCGGTTTAGTGCGAAGACAGGATATATATACAGTAAAATAACTGCAACATCGTGAATAAGAAAAAACCTAGACTATACAATAAAGAAATTACGGCATATTACATCCACTGGGCATCAAAGTTCGCCACTATGATAATAAAGCACAAGCAGACAGCAGATTACACACACTGGGCATCAAAGATCGCCACCAGTGCAAATAAACACGCCGACAAAATAATATACAAAACCGACAGCACTTCAATAGAGTTCAAGAAAGGTTAGCCCTACTGGGGAGCTGCATCGCAAGCAGCTGAGCAAGATGATGAGACTGCGCTTGTTCAACACTTATATCTTCCTCACTCTGAAAGATAAACAAGCAGACAGATGACAGGTTTTGCACATAAAAGTATCAGTGCTGACAATTCATCACATTTCTTACTGATGAATAAAGTGACACAGTTTAAAATTGCATTAACACAATATGGTATTGTTCAGGTCAAGACATGGCAGGAAATGACATTGTGAAGGAGTTGGCAGCTTCATGACTCCACTGGATTACAGATCAAGAACTCATAAGTATCAATGGTTAGTGTGCTGTCAATTATACCATTTCAGATTGGCAAATAAAGAGACGGTTTAAATAATAGTAGAATGATATGACATTGTTCATAGTTAAGACATTGCAGAATATGACATTGTGCTGTAGTGGGTAGGTTCACCACACCACTGGATTACGGATGAAGAACAGAAGCATACATGCAGTGCAAAAGAAGATCACTTGCTCTATATAGTTTAATTACATGGTATGAAGAAGGAACTTGGTTGTACAACTGAAAACTTAAATTGAGAAAGGACAAACTTTTGTTTATGAACTACATAATAAACTTTAAACAAGCAATTTGATGCAAACACCAAAAATAAACAGCTGTTGCAGTCATGCCTAACCAAATATATACAACAAAGTTTGAAGGCTTGAGATGGACAAACTTACATTATTGGTGAAGACAGGCTCTATAAAGGCCTTGTCCGTGCTGATGGGGGGGGCAATTCAAGAAGTTTACCACAGAATCTTCTTCAAAAGCATTGCCTTTATTCTACATTTTGTTAAGAGTAAATATAGATGTGATAATATACGAAAAAATGGAGAATATTTAAGATAAGATGAAGAGTGATGCTACAGAACCAAGTAGCTATAAATGTAAGTGCAGCGATACAGGCAAAAGGTACAGCCAAGAGCAATGCACAGCTAAACTTCTTCAGTACCAACCTTATGGTAAGAGTAAATATAGATCTGATGTGTAGAAAATGGAGGGCAAAGGAAAATAAGCTGCAGAGTGATGGTACATGAACAACTACCTGTCATTATAAGTACACTGATAAAGGACATCATGTACTTACAAGAACAATGCAGAGCTAAAAAAACATTGGCATTGGATATATTCTACACTAATGTAACCATTCATACAGATCAGATAATTTGGAGCGAACAATTGATAAGCAAGCTATCATGCATACTGCTGTCACATAATGAACCGGGTATGTATGCAAGTACAGTGATACAGGACAACAGGTACTAACAAGAGCAAAGCAGCGGGCAGCATATTTGCGATATCCCGTGGTTCTTGTCAAACCGGAATTCTTCTTCGAGCATATTTCCTGCAAAAAAGATCCGTAAGGCACATGCGGAAAAGTAGAAGTTCAAATTGTCATGTGATTTCATAGACAATACCTCATCCTGGGAACGAGACCAGTGCATAACAAGGTTTTTCCATTCAATGTCTTCTAAATTTAGCACAGGAGACTTCACCGGAAATTCGTTTATAGACTTGCCATCAAAGTGTGATTTCCTCAGGTAACACCGATACTGCTGCAATGCTTCCTTGAAAAGCACAAGCAAG
>NW_025241949.1:0-3215 GCF_018294505.1 Triticum aestivum
CCGCCGCCCACTCGCCGTGCCGCTTCGGCGCCCGGCTGACGCAGTCGCCGTTTCCCCCTGTTGGCCTGGGCGGGCGCCCATTCCGGCTGGCGCCCGTCGCCCGCACTCCCGATCCGCTAGGCCCCTGTGGGCCTATGACAAGTGGGGCCCCGCCCCTAAGAACGTTTTAAAAAAGATTTTAAAAATAAAAATAAAATAAAAATAATATATTAATTAATTAATTAACTTAATTATGTTTAATTAATCTAATTAACTAGTTAGTTTAATTAAACAGTAATTAGTTTAGCTAAACCCTAATTAACCTAAACAGAGAATGACAGGTGGGTCCCACTGGACCCACATGTCAGATTGACTTAGTCAACCCCTGTTGGCTGCTGATGTCAGCATGACATCATGTTGATGTCATAAATCCAATTTCGAATTAAATTAAATGATTAATTAAATTCCAGAAATTAGTAAATCTTTAGAAAATCATATCTTTTAAACCGTAGCTCAGATGAAAATAGTTTCTACATGAAAGTTGCTCAGAACGACGAGCCGAATCCGAATACGTAGTCCGTTCGTCCGCCACACGTCCCTAGCATAGCAAACTTGCAACTTTCCCCCTCCGTTTCATCTGTCCGAAAAATGCAAACTTCAGGAAAACTTTCCCGGATGTTTCCCCCTTCCACGGTATCGCGTGACACCGCGTTAGAACACGTCTAGCTCTGCCTGTTGTCCTGTTATGCACTTGCTTGCTATGTATTTACTGTTTCTTCCCCCCTCTTCTCTCCGGTAGACCCCGAGACTGCCGCTGATGCCGCTGTGATCAACTACGTCGACGACGACCCCTTCTTCTTGTCTGAGCAACCAGGCAAGCCCCCCCTTGATCACCAGATATCGCCTAGTCTTCTCTATACTGCTTGCATTAGAGTAGTGTAGCATGTTACTGCTTTCCGTTAATCCTATCCAGATGCATAGCCTGTCATTGTTGCTACAGTTGTTACCCTTACCTGCTATCCTACTGCTTAGTATAGGATGCTAGTGTTCCATCAGTGGCCCTACACTCTTGTCCGTCTGCCATGCTATACTACTGGGCCGTGATCACTTCGGGAGGTGATCATGGGTATATACTATATACATTATATACATGACACATGTCGTGACTAAAGTCGGGTCGGCTCGAGGAGTACCCGCAAGTGATTCTGATGAGGGGGCTGAAAGGACAGGTGGCTCCATCCCGGTAGAGGTGGGCCTAGGTTCCTGACGGCCCCCGATTGTTACTTTATGGCGGAGCGACAGGGCAGGTTGAGACCACCTAAGAGAGAGGTGGGCCTGGCCCTGGTCGGCGTTCGCGGATAAATAACACGCTTAACGAGTTCTGGGTATTTGATCTGAGTCTGGCCATTTGGTCTATATGCACTAACCATCTACGCGGGAGTAGTTATGGGTATCCCGACATCGTGGTATCAGCCGAAGCTCTTCTTGACGTCAGCGACGGAACGGCGCGCGCCGGATTGGACTAGAACGCCTACTAGGCTAGGTCTGCTTCCGGCCGCGCACGCAACGTGCAGGTGTGCAATGGGCGATGGGCCCAAACCCCTGCGCGCATAGGATTTAGACCGGCGTGTTGACCTCTCTCTTGAGCCTAGGTGGGGCTGCGACGTGTTGATCTTCCGCGGCCGGGCATGACCCAGAAAAGTGTGTCCGGCCAAATGGGATCGAGCGTGTTGTGTTATGTGGTGCACCCCTGCAGGGAAGTTTATCTATTCGAATAGCCGTGTCCCTCGGTAAAAGGACGACCCGGAGTTGTACCTTGACCTTATGACAACTAGAACTGGATACTTAATAAAACACACCCTTCCAAGTGCCAGATATAACCCGGTGATTGCTCTCTAACAGGGCGACGAGGAGGGGATCGCCGGGTAGGATATGATATACGATGCTACTTGGAGGACTTCAATCTACCCTCTTCTACATGCTGCAAGATGGAGGCTGCCAGAAGCGTAGTCTTCGACAGATTTAGCTATCCCCCTCTTATTCTGGCATTCTGCAGTTCAGTCCACCGATATGACCCTTTACACATATACCCATGCATATGTAGTGTAGCTCCTTGCTTGCGAGTACTTTGGATGAGTACTCACGGTTGCTTTTCTCCCTCTTTTCCCCTTTCTATACCGGATTGTCGCAACCAGATGCTGGAGTCCAGGAGCTAGAGATCCCGAGGATGATTCTACGTGGAGTTCGGCTTCGAGGAGTAGTTAGGAGGTCCCAGGCAGGAGGCCTTGCCTTTTCGATCGTTCCTACTTTTGTGCTAGCCTTCTTAAGGCAAACTTGTTTAACTTATGTCTGTACTTAGATATTGTTGCTTCCGCTGACTCGTCTATGATCGAGCACTTGTATTCGAGCCCTCGAGGCCCCTGGCTTGTATTATGATGCTTGTATGACTTATTTATGTATTAGAGTTGTGTTGTGATATCTTCCCGTGAGTCCCTGATCTTGATCGTACACATTTGCGTGCATGATTAGTGTACGGTCAAATCGGGGGCGTCACAAGTTGGTATCAGAGCCAACTGCCTGTAGGAATCCTCCTTCCATACTCCTTGGCCGAAGTCGAGTCTAGTCATTGAAAAACTTTTACTAACATGGATGTGTGGCTTACGGGCCCACGTCGCCATTGGGTAGTATTAGGATCTTTTACTCCTTGTCTATACTCTGGGACTCTGATCTCTCTTCTATTCGGGTTAAGTAAATTTTGCTAAATCTAACATTAGGATCTCGTTATCACTTTCACCCGGAGAGCCCCTTATTACTGATGATCATCTGCTGCACGTGAAGACCCTGAAGATACTCTCCGCTGTTAACCCGAGAACTTGTGTTCATCGCTTTTGCAATTCCCTTTCATCGATAAACTCCTATAGATAACCACGTATACTCGCCATTCATACAATGTTTCCCAGTTGATCTTGTTATTACAAGATACCCCGAAATTCCCTCTGTTGTTTCGAGAATCCTTTGAGCTTACTGCCTTGCTGTTCTTTGTCACCTGAATACCCCTACGGATAATTCTCGCACTTACCGAGTATCCGCTCATCCCCAGTTGATTCAAGTATTTCACAAAAGTGTTCAGAATACCATTCGATCTTCCGAAAATCCTCAGGAGCCTATTGCTCTTGAAATTCTTGCTTACTAGCATTATGATTAATCCCATAAGTCTCGAAATCTTATTGGCACCC
>NW_025241950.1:0-3215 GCF_018294505.1 Triticum aestivum
TTGCTACTTTGCTTCAGGTCGATCAAAAGAGGACGCTCGCGCCCCTGCCTCTCCTTGGTTCTCGCCGGGTCGCCGTCTCACCGCCGGAGCAGCACGCACTCCTCTACTTCGGGTCCCGGCGTCCCCAGCTCGCCAGCAGCGTCACCCCGCAGCCCTGCCTGCGCCCAAGTCTCCGCCGCCAAGTTCCTTGCTCGCCCGCCAAGTTCCTGGTCGCCTCCGCCTGGATCCGCTCCTCCTCGCCTGGTCCTCGTCGCCGGGAGCTGCGCCATGGCCGCCCCGCCATCTTAAGTGTCGCGCCGCCGCTCCCTGCATCAGCTCCGCTGCAGCCGCGTCGCCTGTTCATGTCCTCTGCTTCGAGCGACAGAACGAAGCCGCCCGTGCCTGTTGACCTCGCTGGTCGAGCGTGGGACCTCCAAGGTCCAGCCTGCGTCCAGCCGCTTCTTCACTTCCGGCCCGAGAGCCCGATGTGAGCAGCCACCCAAACCCCCTGTGCACTGTTGGGCCAGCAGTTTCAGCCCATTGGTGTTTTTTTCCTTGCCTGCGAATTTGTCTTTTATTCCAGAGAACGCCGTTTTATAGAAAAGTCCCTAGAGTTCATGCATTTAATATCTCACAAACCGTGCATCAGATTAAAATGCTTTAAATGTGTAAAGTGCTTAGAATTTCATCTAGTTTCATATTTTCCAACTCCCATCCATGTTTAAGATGTTTAAACTTGCTCTTTGCATTACTTTGCTTAAATACCACGTTAAAATGATTTAATTCATAACTTTTTAACCGTAACTCGGTTTGTAACAAACTTTATGTGTAAATGGGGTGGAAAAATGCCTAGTTTAACATGGTGGCATCACTTTGCATGATTAACAACTATAAAATATGGTTTAGGGAAGAACAGTTCCAAACCTAATATATGCATATGGGGATTTACCAGAATTGTTGTTCGTTGCTTCCGGCCTCATTTAAACTTGACTAGATAGGTAGTTTTACTTTGCTTCACCCTCTTGCCATGTTTAACAACATTTTATATTGTTGGGTACATAAACGAGATCGAACTAAATAACTTGATGTGGTGCTTCGTCAATATGCAACCCGTTGCATATTGAGCCCCACTTAATTTGTAGGGTTGTTTGTGCACTTTACCATGCCATGCTTCATTAAACCGGACATGCATCATACTTGATTGTGCATCATGCCATGTTGTTGTAGTGGTTGTTTACTATGTTGTTTGTTTCTTTCCGGTGTTGCTTCCTCGGGTTAGTTCCGATAACGTCGCGTTTTTGAGGATTCGTTTCGACTACGACCGTTTGACTTCTTCATGGACTCGTTCTTCTTCCTTGCGGGATCTCAGGCAAGATGATCATACCCTCGAAATCACTTCTATCTTTGCTTGCTAGATGCTCGCTATTTTGCTATGCCTATGCTGCGATACCTACCACTTGCTTATCATGCCTCCCATATTGTTGAACCAAGCCTCTAACCCACCTGGTCCTAGCAAACCGTTGATTGGCTATGTTACCGCTTTGCTTAGCCCCTCTTATAGCGTTGTTAGTTGCAGGTGAAGATGAAGTTGTTCCTTGTTTGGAACATGGAGATGTTGTTCCTTGTTGGAACATGTTTACTTGTTGGGATATCACAATAACTCTTATTTAATTAATGCATCTATATACTTGGTAAAGGGTGGAAGGCTCGGCCTTTTGCCTGGTGTTTTGTTTCACTCTTGCCGCCCTAGTTTCCATCATATCGGTGTTATGTTCCCGGATTTTGCGTTCCTTATGCGGTTGGGCTATTATGGGAACCCCTTGACAGTTCGCCTTGGATAAAACTCCTCCAGCAATGCCCAACATTGGTTTTACCATTCGCCACCTAGCCTCTTTTTCCCTTGGGTTTCGCGGACTCAAGGGTCATCTTTATTTTAACCCCCCCGGGGCCAGTGCTCCTCTGAGTGTTGGTCCAAACTAGAGCCCTGTGCAGTGCCCCCTCGGGGAAACTCAAGGTTTGGTTTTAGTTGTATGGAGCGCTCATCTGAGTGTGCCCTGAGAACGAGATATGTGCAGCTCCTATCGGGATTTGTCGGCACATTCAGGCGGTGTTGCTGGATTTGTTTTAACTTGTCGAAGTTGTCTTGTAGAACCGGGATACCGAGTTTGATCAGAATGTCTCGGGAGAAGGTATATCCTTTGTTGACCATGAGAGCTTGTCATGGGCTAAGTTGGGACTCCCCTGCAGGGATTTGAACTTTCGAAAGCCGTGCCCGCGGTTATGGGCAGATGGGAATTTGTTAATGTCCGGTTGTAGAAAACCTGAAGTTTACCTAAATTAAAATACATCAACCGCGTGTGTAACCGTGATGGTCTCTTTCCGGCGTAGTCCGGGAAGTGAACACGGTGTTGGAGTTATGCTTGACGTAGGTTGTTCTAGGATCACTTCTTGATCATACTTTTATTGACCGTACTTTGCCTTCTCTTCTCGCTCTCATTTGCGTATGTTAGCCATCATATATGCTAGTCGCTTGCTGCAGCTCCACCTCATACCTTTTACCTTACCCATAAGCTTAAATAGTCTTGATCGCGAGGGTGTGAGATTGCTGAGTCCCCGTGACTCACAAATACTTCCAAAACCAGCTTGTAGGTGCTGATGAGACCGTGTAGATGACGCAACCAAGCTCAGGAGGAGCTCGATGAAGATCTTGTCCTTTGTGTTGTTTCATTCTAGTTGATCAGTAGTGGAGCCCAGTTGGGGTCGATCGAGGACCTTGTCGCATTTGGGGTTCTTCTTTTATTTTGGTTCCGTAGTCGGACCTTGATTGTATCTGGTTGATGTAATGCTTTATTCATGTAATTGTGTGAAGTGGCGATTGTAAGCCAACTATGTATCTTTTCCCCTATTGTATTACATGGGTTGTTTGCGAAGATTACCTCACTTGCGACATTGCTTTCAATGCGGTTATGCCTCTAAGTCGTGCTTCGACACGTGGGAGATATAGCCGCATCGAGGGCGTTATAAGTTGGTAATCAGAGCCTTCCCCGACCTTAGGAGCCCCACTGTTTGATCGAATTAGCTGACGAGTTGAGTCTAGAAAAAAATGTTTTGAGTCTTTTAGGAATTATATATCGGAGAGTTAGGAATTCTTTTTACTCCCCGGTCCCTTCATCGCTCTGGTAAGGCATCGTGACGTAGAGTTTTGACTCTTCTCTTCTCAAATTTCACTAAAAAAA
>NW_025241951.1:0-3214 GCF_018294505.1 Triticum aestivum
CTTCTGGTCGCGTGAGACGACGAGGAGGGCGAGGGAGGACCGGCGGAGCTCGAGGGCGTGTCGGAGAGGCTTGGGGATGGCTGCGGCCGCGCGAGCGCTGGTCGGCGGCGACGGCTGCGCTCGGATGAGCTCAAGGGAGAGAGCCAGGGAGGGGAGAGGATGCAGCAGGTGAGGGAAAAGAGCGAGGGGACACGGGGTGTCGTCGTGGCGTTGCTAGGAGGGGCCGGGGAAGCAGGAGGTGGCCGGGGAAGCAGGAGGTGGCCGGGGCAGCGTCGGCGCTCGCCACGCACCTGTTTGTCCTCCTGGCAGAGGAGGAAGATGACAAGGGGGCGCTGGTGGGCTGGGCAGCCAACTGGGCTGCCAGCAGGCTACAGTAGCGGCCCGCAGGTGGGTGCAGGTAAGTTTGGTAGGTTCCTTTCTCTCTCTTTTATTTCCTTTTTCTATTTTTCTGTAATTGTGTTTGGCTTTAGTAAAAATACTAAAGCATTTTATAAAATCCTGAAATAATTTGTGGACACTTCGTGGGTTAATCCAGTGGCCCACATTTAGTTTCAGAATTATTTGAGCATTTTAAATATTTATAGTAATTAAATGCTCGAATCCAAATACATAATGATTTAAATCAAAAATCCAGAGATGACCTAGAAATATATTCATCATTTTTGACAGAGGTTTTAACCTTTATCAGAAGTCATGAACATTTTCAAAGGCACTTTGGGTTCATTGAAAATTATTTTAGGTTGAACCTATTTGAATTTCATTTGGTGCTAGGGCTTGGATCAATCCCCATTTCAAGTTTCATGAAAATTAAACATGATGCATGGATGCAATGCAAGACAAGCAAGGCCTGAACTGGGGCTGTGACAACTCACCCCCACTAAACAAGAATCTCGTCCCGAGATTCAAGCGTAGTGTAAGATGAAGGGGAACGCAAACTAACACAATCTTCACGATCCAGGATTGCACTTCCTAAGAACGTTGATTTGATCACCATCTTTGTCTCGACGTCTTGCTATGAGATCTCCATCTAACATGACAACGAGAGGAAAGGGACAACTCCAGAAGAAACGATCTTCTCGAAGATCAATCAACTTAGGATCAACTCACAAAGTGAGACATTAATACATCTCGCGGGCTGAGACACGAAGCAAACATCCAAAGGGATGGGGTGAAACAAATGAGGAAGGTTCACTAGGTAGACAACAATTTCACGCTTAAAAGGGTGGTGAACGGTTGTCAACTCAGCGAGGAGTTGAGTTGCCATGATGCCACAGCGGGACATCCTGGAGGAGGGTGATTCATAGATTATTACCTTAAGTGGCAAAAAGAATTACCTTTGATTCAGAGATCATCGAAAATCTTTTATACCAACCTAAGGCAATTCTCGAGCGACCATTTGGAGGGGTTTGGTAGAATGGCATACCCGGATTAGAATGGATGATGTGGATTACCTTGTTGAAAACAACACAAGGGATGATTTTGCTTGTGCGTGCTCTCAGGAACTTTAGCATTTCCATATTCATCAAGGTTTTACCAATTTCCAAAACGACGATCCTGGCAGCACATCATACTACCATGATGAATGGTGATGGAGGATGCAGATGCAAAGGAAGATAACACCTTCTCAAATTTCACCTTAGCGAGGCCAAGGAATTAAAATCTGGATGATCGACCAAGAGACATTTAGCACTACGCTTCTAATGTTCTCCTTGATGTCCTAGCGTAACCCATTCATAGATATGGTTTGGTATCTAGAACATCAAGTAAAAGGTCGGACTTAGGAGCACAAAAATCCATAAGGAACAACTAGGGAGTAAGTCCTACGAAATCCTTATGGGGATGTGGCCAAGTTCTTCAATCAAGATACTACAATAATAGGTCTTCCGACTGGGTGTGTTGGCCACGACATCCACTTAACCGGTTACAGAAAGACTATTATTATAGTTCTTGGGAAATGTTCCAAGCATCATATCTGCCTGAGATTCAGATCTGGTTGGTGTCAGAACAATCCAGACTCATCGAGTCTAGAAAGAAAAATGAAAGTTTGCAACACAAATCGACGAGATGACGTTGCGAGATTCTCGGGAAATGAACTACGATAGCAAGCTCCAAAACATGAGTTGTTTCTGCTACATACATGTGAACACGCTGTCCAAGACAAGCATGACCACATAGAAGTCTTACAATAAACACTACCGAGTTCTGGTTGGGAACCATCATCGAGGATATTGGAGTCTTGTGCATGATCTAGAATTAGCACAACAAACTCCTTTTCCTCGAGCAAATCAATCAGTGGCTTGGTGTGCTAGGAAACCCACATAGAATGGAGGCGGCCAACCTACCAAACCATAGAGTACTTCACACATGTGCATGACCAACTTGGAACGATTCCCTAAAAGCAAAAATAATCTTTCTCAGATCCACGGCGGCAACTTACATCAAGTGCACGTGAATTAGAGGAAGTCTCTTCTTCCACCCAAGCACAAGCTTCATGAATGGAACACGAAGGAATTGCTTACAAAGTTTCCAACACTAGGTTGATGTTCAACATGAATCATGGAGGAGACAAAATGCTGCTGATGGGCTCAACAACAATTCATCCAGGTTTCCATATTAGTGGAATTCCACAATTATGTGAACAAGGTGATAGCATTGGTCAGACCCGAAAGATATAATGGTGTATGCTCGAGGAACAACCATGAGTAAGACAACATTACAAATATCGTTGGTTCTCATTTGATTTGACGATAGCCCATACTCAAATCAAAGGTTTGGGTAAGATAATAGATCCAACAATTGATCACGAGGATCAACCAATAAAGATATCATCTTTCTTCAACACACACGCACAAGGATATCCCTTTGGAATGAACTAAGTCGGACAAGCTTTATCTTCCAACTCTCCAAGTTGTTGTTTGGCTTAACCAACTAGCTCAGGGTATCCAACACGGATTCTTGGAGAAGAGGTGGTTACAGAAAACCAACTAGCTCACAACTGAACATAGCGGTCAGGTGACAACCTGGTGATACTTCCGAGAAGATAATCAGAAAATCACGGACCACCTGCATGCTTCTAAGCTCGAGAACAATCTTGCTTTTCAGGGCAAGATGATATGATCAAATAAGCGAGGGATTGGCACAATCCTAACTCATTGATCGAGAAGTGCACCGGAAGTAAGGACTAGGTAGCACGATCAACCCTAGGGTGACGATT
>NW_025241952.1:0-847 GCF_018294505.1 Triticum aestivum
AAGTTTAAAAAACATTGAAGTGCCCGTGTAACAGATGAGTTCTCGTCCGAAACCCTGATACTCCGAAAGAGATTGTCCAGTTTGTACACGAGGTGCGTCCAGTTTTCGCCGTGACCCTCTCTACTCTTTTGCACATGCTATGAGGGTGAAATGATGATACCATGCCAAGTTCCAACATTTTCAGAGTTCATTTTGTAGTGATTTTCAATTTCACCATCATTTAGCTCTCTAAACAAATCGGTAAATGACTGAAAAACAGCAAATGATGTCAAAACATGTTGGAAATTGATGATGTTGCTTTGAATGATGCATATTGAATGCATAAATAGGCTGGAGTTCAAAAAAGTTTAAAAAACATTGAAGTGCCCGTGTAACAGATGAGTTCTCGTCCGAAACCCTGGTACTCCGAAAGAGATTGTCCAGTTTGTACACGAGGTGCGTCCAGTTTTCGCACCTCGTGTAACAGATGACGTCGCTTTCAATGATGCATATTGAATGCAAAAATAGGCTGGAGTTCAAAAAAGTTTAAAAAACATTGAAGTGCCCGTGCAACCGATGAGTTCTCGTCCGAAACCCTGATACTCCGAAAGAGATTGTCCAGTTTGTACACGAGGTGCGTCCAGTTTTCGCCGTGACCCTCTCTACTCTTTTTCACATGCCATGCGGGTGAAATGACGATACCATGCCAAGTTCCAGCATTTTCAGAGTTCATTTTGTAGTGATTTTCAATTTCACCGTCATTTAGCTCTCTAAAAAAATCGGTAAATGACTGAAAAATAGCAAATGATGTCAGAACGTGTTGGAAATTGATGACTCCGCTTTGAATGATGCATACTGAACGCAAAAA
>NW_025241952.1:857-1247 GCF_018294505.1 Triticum aestivum
AAGTGCCCGTGTAACAGATGAGTTCTCGTCCGAAACCCTGATACTCCGAAAGAGATTGTCCAGTTTGTATACGAGGTGCGTCCAGTTTTCGCCGTGACCCTCTCTACTCTTTTGCACATGCTATGTGGGTGAAATAATGATACCATGCCAAGTTCCAACATTTTCAGAGTTCATTTTGTAGTGATTTTCAATTTCACCGTCATTTAGCTCTCTAAAAAAATTTATAAATGACTGAAAAACAGCAAAAGATGTCAGAACATGTTGGAAATTGATGACGTCACTTTGAATGATGCATACTGAACGCAAAAATAGGCTGGAGTTCAAATAAGTTTAAAAAACATTGAAGTGCCCGTGTAACAGATGAGTTCTCGTCCGAAACCCTGATACTCC
>NW_025241952.1:1257-1957 GCF_018294505.1 Triticum aestivum
AGTTCATTTTGTAGTGATTTTCAATTTCACCGTCATTTAGCTCTCTAAAAAAATTTATAAATGACTGAAAAACAGCAAAAGATGTCAGAACATGTTGGAAATTGATGACGTCACTTTGAATGATGCATACTGAACGCAAAAATAGGCTGGAGTTCAAATAAGTTAAAAATAATTGAAGTGCCCGTGTAACAGATGAGTTCTCGTCCGAAACCCTGATACTCCGAAAGAGATTGTCCAGTTTGTACACGAGGTGCGTCCAGTTTTCGCCGTGACCCTCTCTACTCTTTTGCACATGCTATGAGGGTGAAATGATGATACCATGCCAAGTTCCAACATTTTCAGAGTTCATTTTGTAGTGATTTTCAATTTCACCGTCATTTAGCTCTCTAAACAAATCGGTAAATGACTGAAAAACAGCAAATGATGTCAAAACATGTTGGAAATTGATGACGTTGCTTTGAATGATGCATATTGAATGCATAAATAGGCTGGAGTTCAAAATAGTTTAAAAAACATTGAAGTGCCCGTGTAACAGATGAGTTCTCGTCTGAAACCCTGATACTCCGAAAGAGATTATCCAGTTTGTACATGAGGTGCGTCCAGTTTTCGCCGTGACCCTCTCTACTGTTTCGCACATGTTATGCGGGTGAAATGATGATACCATGCCAAGTTCCAACATTTTCAGAGTTCGTTTTGTAGT
>NW_025241952.1:1967-2778 GCF_018294505.1 Triticum aestivum
TTTTGTAGTGACTTTCAATTTCACCGTCATTTAGCTCTCTAAACAAATCGGTAAATGATTGAAAAACAGCAAATGATGTCAGAACGTGTTGGAAATTGATGACGTCACTTTGAATGATGCATACTGAACGCAAAAATAGGATGGAGTTCAAAAAAGTTTAAAAAACATTGAAGTGTCCGTGTAACAGATGAGTTCTCGTCCGAAACCCTGATACTCCGAAAGAGATTGTCCAGTTGTACACGAGGTGCGTCCAGTTTTCGCCGTGACCCTCTCTACTCTTTTGCACATGCTATATGTGGGTGAAATGATTATACCATGCCAAGTTCCAGCATTTTCAGTGTTCATTTTGTAGTGATTTTCAATTTCACCGTCATTTAGCTCTCTAAACAAATTGGTAAATGACTGAAAAACAGCAAATGATGTCAGAACATGTTGGAAATTGATGACGTCGCTTTGAATGATGCATACTGAACGCAAAAATAGGCTGGAGTTCAAAAAAGTTTAAAAAACATTGAAGTGCCCGTGTAACAGATGAGTTCTCGTCCGAAACCATGATACTCCGAAAGAGATTGTCCAGTTTGTACACGAGGTGCGTCCAGTTTTCGCCGTGACCCTCTCTGCTCTTTTGCACATGCTACGAGGGTGAAATGATGATACCATGCCAAGTTCCAACATTTTCAGAGTTCATTTTGTAGTGATTTTCAATTTCACCGTCATTTAGAGCTCTAAACAAATCGGTAAATGATTGAAAAACAGCAAATGATGTCAGAACGTGTTGGAAATTGATGATGTCACTTTGAATGATGCATAC
>NW_025241952.1:2788-3214 GCF_018294505.1 Triticum aestivum
AACAAATCGGTAAATGATTGAAAAACAGCAAATGATGTCAGAACGTGTTGGAAATTGATGACGTCACTTTGAATGATGCATACTGAATGCAAAAATAGGCTGGAGTTCAAATAAGTTTAAAAAACATTGAAGTGCCCGTGTAACAGATGAGTTCTCGTCCGAAACCCTGATACTCCGAAAGAGATTGTCCAGTTTGTACACAAGGTGCGTCCAGTTTTCGCCGTGACCCTCTCTACTCTTTTGCACATGCTATGAGGGTGAAATGATGATACCATGCCTAGTGCCAACATTTTCAGAGTTCATTTTGTAGTGATTTTCAATTTCACCGTCATTTAGCTCTCTAACAAATTGGTAAATGACTGAAAAACAGAAAATGATGTCAGAACGTGTTGGAAATGGATGACGTCGCTTTGAATGATGCATACC
>NW_025241953.1:0-3213 GCF_018294505.1 Triticum aestivum
GTATAATTATATGTGGATATTCGTAATCGAATACAAGTTGGATTTGAATTTAGTTTGCCAGGTCCAAGGGAAAACGTGAATGCTAATTCTCCCATGTTTTGAGCGAAGCGGCTAAACACCCACTATAATTTGTGGGCTGCCCGAAGAAAGTGTTTGCAAGATGGAAATTACTATCTACCCCTGACACTTGACATCCTTATCGACCGGATTTACACTGCTGTCGATAGGGGTAGACTAGTAACTTCAATCAGATGTGACACGACGGCCTCTAAGCCCATTCAAACACGGTGGGCGCCAAATGTGGGAGGCAAAACACATTTGATTCAAGCTCGTCCGAAAGACATGTGTCTCTTCCTTCATTTCCCCATTCATACATGGTGGGCGGCAAAACAAACTCTCCTCGTCCGAAATTGATGTAGGCTAATATTTTAAATAGGGGCAGATGTGTAACTTCCATCAGACGTGACACAACCGCCCTACGTGTCAGCCCCGTTCATACACCATGGGCGCCAACCATGGGTGGCAAAACACCCTCTCCTCGCCCGAAATAGTTACCGGCAAATATTTGGGAGATGCGAGATTACCGTCCTATCCCCAACCGACGCGATGTCCGAAATTTTAAACGGGGGATAAGTTTGTAACTTTCCCCCATTTCAGAGAAGCGTGTCCCAAAGTTTGAGATCCCCCCTCCCCTCCATTTCCCCATTCATACACCGTCGGCGGCACGACAACCTCCGCACTGCGGCCAGCCTCCTCCGTCCGCCACCCCATCCTCCACCTTGCCGGAGCCGCTACCCCTACCCCGTCGTCCACTGCAAGAGATGGGAGTCTCTCATCGACGGCGCTGGACCAGGATCCTTTCATCGCCTCCTCTTGCTTCATCGGCGCTGTCGTCCACCTTGTCGTTGCCGCTCCTACGACCGCCTCGTCCACGGCAACAGGATATATCCCCCGACCCGGCCGTCTGCCGTCTAAAGTCGTCTTCCCCGCCGCCGACAGCCATCGCACCCGCAGCACCCTCAACGTATTAGCATAGGCCTACACGGCATCGCAAGAGAGGTGGTACTTTTCCATATGTGCTTAAGTTATTGATCTCACTCGGAAAATAGATCGTAATTTGTTTACTGTACTTTTCTTGTCCGTACCAAATCGTAGTGGCTAGTTGAAAGCAAACATTGGTTGTGAAGTAGCTTTGTCCGGTTTGCACCTTCAGATCCGCCATGGCACGGGCACTATACTCGTAAAGCTTATGGTCTCCCCCCTTTATATTCACTACCATCATTGTAGGTGCTTTGTGTCGTGCTAGCATTGCTCCTCAAGACCTCAACCCAAAGCTTACGTGTTGAAATATGAATCTGATATGATGCTCATATCAGTAAAATAGAGAACGTTTAATTGGTCACCTAATGTTCCTATATTCATTTCGAAAAGCATGGGAGCCACCCACTGGTCCAGCTTGTTCCACTTTCCTGATTTTTCTCTTGATGCTTAGGGTTTTCCCCTTTTATCTACTCTACTATGATCTGCGTAGGTGCTTTCTGTTGTACTAGCATTACTCCACCCTTCAAGCTAAACAACACAACACTCAGAATTCGAAAGCTTAGTTGTTCAAATATGATTGTGATATGATACTGATATTAGTTAACCGACACATTTAATTGGTTAGATAAAGGTCCCACTTGAGTTTCCAAATGCATGTCGCGACATATAGAGAGACAGCATAATTGCATTTCTTTGTCACTTGTTGACCGTACTTTCTTGTCCATACCAAATCTTAGTTTTTATTTCAAAGCAAACATCGGTTGCTAACTACCCTTTGCGCGGTTTGCAGCTTCAGATCTACCATCCCACTGCCAAGGTCAACACTGTACTCATCATGCTTATGTTTTCCCCATTTTATGATGACCACAATCAGCCTACATGGTTCGTGTCGTAATAGCACTGATCCACCCATCGAGCTAAACAAGCTTAGTTGTACAAATTCATCTCTGATATTATTGCTGATATTAGTAAAACTGAGAGATGTTTAATTGGTTAGCTAAATGTTCCTACTTTAGTTTCGAAATGCATGTGAGCCACATATGGAGAGACCAAAAAGAATAGTATTTCTCAGTGCGCTCTGGTTCATCATGGGTGGCCAACCGACATTGTATTGAAAGACTTGTAATATCTTCAATCTGCTTGCTCTTCTGCTCTTCTTTAAGATGATACTCTTCTCTTGCGGTCGACTGGTCAGGTCGAGTTGTTCTCCCTTAGTATATTTTGAATCTGTCAGGTCATGTCGACTTGTTCTTCTTTACTATAAGTTGAAGCTATCATCTGCGAAGTGTCATCACTTCTGGAGCTCTCATATTTTGAGTAGTAGGCCACATTATACTAATGCACACAACAAATTACAGCATGCATGGTATCTTTTAAAAGAATTGCAGAGATAGCACAAAGGGGTTTACAGGGAGGCGGTATTGGATTAGAATCACTTCTGCATTACAAAGAAAATTTCACTTGTTTTTATGTTTTCATGCATGTCAGATATTGAACATTATCAAAATGAATATGAGAATGGGCGCACGAGAGGAATATTGCAGAACGATCCACTGGCTAACAAACTTGGCATGGTGGAGGATGGCCTATCTTATTCACCCATCAAGGTGCTTGCTCTAACTTTGCAAAGTTGTATTGGTCGCACATATTTTGCATCTGACCTCTTGCATTCTTCTACTTTGTTACACCATCTGCTTAGTTTAAGCATCATATATGAGTATATGCCATACCTATCCATTTTCTGTACCTATTCCATGTGTCGTCACACTATGTTTTCCAGTCAAATGTTGTTCTTTTGTAATATATGTCCAAAAGGAAGAGGGTGAGTGCAGATCCTCAAGGAGTACAAACTAGGTATTTGGAAAAGGTAGTGATACCTGTTAAAACAGATAGATCAGCAGCCACAGAAAACACAGGCCCAACTGTACCACACTTTACCCCTACTCCAGTGGCCAAACCCCTATTAGAACTGCTGGGAGCCCAGCGTCAGGTACTGTCTATGATATCAATTCAAAATTTTAACTCCTAAATTTCTGCTTGTGCCTTACCTTCTCTCTTGTATGAAAACTAATTTCAGATGAATCTCCTTGCTCGAAGGATCATACGATCTCAAAACAATAATGGGCTCTGCATTCCTCTTGTCAGTACCTCTCTCCCTTTTGCCTTGTAACG
>NW_025241954.1:0-3213 GCF_018294505.1 Triticum aestivum
GAACCGTTGTTGATATGGCGAGAAGTTTACTCAAGAGCAAGAACTTGCCGGGGACTTTTTGGGGAGAAGCTGTCTCGACGGCGGTCTATCTTCTCAACCGGGCTCCAACGAAGGCAGTGATCGGCAAGACTCCGTACGAAGCAATTTATGGATGGAAGCCGGATGTGTCTCATCTACGGACATTTGGGTGCGTGGCGCATGTGAAGACGGCGGAGCCGCATCTCTCAAAGCTTGCCGATCGTAGCACCAAGATGGTGTTCATCGGATACGAGAGGAGTTCCGGCACCAAGGCATACCGCTTCTACAATCGACGAACCAAGCGTCTACGAATTTCACGCGACGTCGTGTTTGAAGAAAACCAAGCGTGGAATTGGAGCGCAGCAGCCGACGATGCTCCAAACAGTAACATATTCACAGTTGAATTTCCAACTGATGATGATGCAGGGGAGGACATCCAGGTGATTGGCAAGACGCCCAACCAAGGTGGCCACAATGGTAGTGATCATCATGGTGCCGACACCAACGACGACGCGCATGGGTTGCAAGGTGATAGCGACAACGACGCGCACGACACGGGCGGAGATCTCGACAACGAGGCGCATAGTGACAACGACAATCAAGATGATAGTCACGGTCACGACGACTACGCCGACGATGAGGATGCCAACGATCCGGCATCTACCACACCCGAGACTCAACGGTCTTCTTCAAGTGCATCGACTCCGACACAATTTGTGTTGGCCCCTTCGCAAGCCACGACGGATTCTTCCGGGCCTCGTTGCTACAAGACCCTCAAGAAAATCTACAAGTACGCAAAGCCAGTTACGCTCGAGTACTCCGATTTGTGTTTACTCGGAGTTGAGGAGTCGGCAAACTCCGTAGAGGCGGGCAAAAGTTCAAGTTGGATGCACGCCATGGATGAGGAGATGAAGGCGATCGAGAGCAATGGGACGTGGACTTTGGTAACCTGACCTCCGAACCAAAAGGCCATAGGTTTGAAGTGGGTTTACAAGTTGAAGAAGGACACGAAGGGTGCCACTGTGAAGTACAAGGCAAGACTCGCTGCAAAGGGCTACGTACAACGTCAAGGAGTTGACTATGAGGAGGTGTTTGCACCGTTTGCTCGACTCGAGACAGTGAGAGTGCTCCTAGTTTTGGCAGCACAAGAGGATTGGAAGGTTCATCACATGGATGTTAAATCCGCTTTCCTCAACGGCGATCTCACAGAAGAAGTGTACGTGGAACAATCCTTTGGCTACGAGAAGAAAGACGAAAATAGAAAAGTTTACGAGCTCAGGAAAGCATTTTACGGGCTGAAGCAAGCGCCAAGAGCTTGGAATTCAAAGTTAGACCGAAGTTTGGTCTCGCTCGGGTTCAAAGGATGTCCCCTCACGGATGCGAAAGGCAGTCTTTCAAGCACCGAAAAACAGGTAAAGATTGAAGACGCGGTCAAAGAGGAGCGCTGCCGTCAAGCCACGGACGAGCTGACGGCAGCAAAGACGGTCCCTGAAATGCTATGAAAAATGGCAAACACAATGCCAAAGATTATGATAGTAGTAGTCGCACTTGGGATCCAGGCCGAAACGGGGATGTCAAGCTTAGGGGGTGAATGTAAGGAATAAGCATGACACCGTGTACGTCTCGAGTACGTGTCCGTGTAGTGCTAGAACTCCTAACCGAGTAGGACTGCTAGTTAATTAGCCAGCTGAGCTAGTATATATACTCAAGATATTTCTTGTAATCTGTACAACGAAAAGAGATCAAAACAAAGAGAAGCAAGGCTCGATACGAGCCTTTGGCCATCATATCGATTCGGTGTCTTCACGCTTTGTTCGTCGAAGTTTACAAGTCACTGTGTTTCGCCGACGGCGCTGGAAAAGTTGATTGCTCGAAGCAAATCTAGCTAGCTTACTAATGATTCACGTACACACGTAAAGCGGGACAGTGCATAGGTACTGTTTATCAATCAAGCAATGAGCCTGTGTGCTTGCTAGCTTGTATGTGTGTATACAGCTTCGGGTGATTTGATCTAGCAACGATCAAAAGCCAACAACACCGCAGCAGCAACAGCTCCCTCGCTGCTCGTCGTCTTCCACGTGGGCGGCGACGAGCTGGACCTTGTAGGTGGCCTGCGCGGCCTGGTAATCCTCCGGCGCGGGGGCGACGGCGGCCATCGGCGCTCTCTTTCCTGGCCGGCAGACTCAGATCTCGGTGGTCTTCTCACTTCTTGCCGCGCGCTTCCCACGAGCATGAATAAACAAGTTGGAAAGTCACATGGCCTGCCTGATGGCCACACTGACATGACATGAGCTCAACTTTAAACAATGGCACGTGGTAGGGCTGCACAGCATAGTAGGCGAGGACACCTTCATCATGGTTCCGTATGTGCATGCCACGTAATTTATCAGAAAATGATTAAAAAAACCGAACGCTCTAGCGCCCATCGATGAAATGCACCAATCTAAAGCTTATCCATTCCTCCTCTACCTCACTCTTCTCTATCGCTCACTCTCTCCCACCCTCCCGCCGACCAGATGGATTCACGCCCACACCGCACAGAGGAGATTCGCCACCATCCGGCGATTGCGACAATGAGGATGTGGTGCTTGAGAGAAGGCAGGAGGATGGCGGCAGAGGCGGAGTTTGGGAGGAGGACAACGAGCCGCGCGCAGGAGGCGGTCGTGATGCAGGAAGCCTTGGAGTGCCCGGTGTCGGCACACTGCATGGTCGCCAAGCACCGCTGTGCGTCATCTCTGGAGCCCCTGCACGTCCCAGACTCACCTCCATGCTACGTGGACTAAGATGTGTTTTTGCCACGTCATAGTTAGACTTTTCTGTACTATTCTATGACGTCTGACACCAAATGATGCATACTACATAGACGCCATAGAGGAAGAGCAGGTCACTCCTGAGCTATATAAGCTTACTATCCATGATCACTGCACTGTCACAGAACAAGTCCACACAACAAGTCCATGCACAAATTGGTCATGTGCGTGTCCATGCCCATGATTGTCCTGTTCATCTTTGAAATATTCTACATGTCACAAAATCAATAAAAATAATAATTGCTGTAAACAATAATCGCACACTCTGGAGCCCCCGCACGTCCCAGACTCACCTCCACGGTACATGGACGGAGATGTTGGGTCCGTGCACACAGAGTTTTTGCCACGTCATAGTTAGAATTTTTTGTACTATTGTATGGCATCG
>NW_025241955.1:0-3213 GCF_018294505.1 Triticum aestivum
AAAAAGGGTAAAGGGAAGAAGAAGGGGAACTTCAAGAAGAACAGCAAACAAGTTGTTGCTCAGGAGAAGAAACCCAAGTCTGGACCTAAGCCTGAGACTGAGTGCTTCTACTGCAAGCAGACTGGTCACTGGAAGCGGAACTGCCCCAAGTATTTGGCGGATAAGAAGGATGGCAAGGTGAACAAAGGTATATGTGATATACATGTTATTGATGTGTACCTTACTAATGCTCGCAGTAGCACCTGGGTATTTGATACTGGTTCTGTTGCTAATATTTGCAACTTGAAACAGGGGCTACGGATTAAGCGAAGATTGGCTAAGGACGAGGTGACGATGCGCGTGGGAAATGGTTCCAAAGTCGATGTGATCGCGGTCGGCACGCTACCTCTACATCTACCTTCAGGATTAGTTTTAGACCTAAATAATTGTTATTTGGTGCCAGCGTTAAGCATGAACATTATATCTGGATCTTGTTTGATGCGAGACGGTTATTCATTTAAATCAGAGAATAATGGTTGTTCGATTTATATGAGTAATATCTTTTATGGTCATGCACCCTTGAAGAGTGGTCTATTTTTGTTGAATCTCGATAGTAGTGATACACATATTCATAATATTGAAGCCAAAAGATGCAGAGTTGATAATGATAGTGCAACTTATTTGTGGCACTGCCGTTTAGGTCATATCGGTGTAAAGCGCATGAAGAAACTCCATACTAATGGACTTTTGGAACCCCTTGATTATGAATCACTTGGTACTTGCGAACCGTGCCTCATGGGCAAGATGACTAAAACACCGTTCTCCGGAACTATGGAGAGAGCGACAGATTTGTTGGAAATCATACATACAGATGTATGTGGTCCGATGAATACTGAGGCTGGTGGCGGATATCGTTATTTTCTCACCTTCACTGATGATTTGAGCAGATATGGGTATATCTACTTAATGAAACATAAGTCTGAAACATTTGAAAAGTTCAAAGAATTTCAGAGTGAAGTTGAAAATCATCGTAACAAGAAAATAAAATTTCTACGATCTGATCGTGGAGGAGAATATTTGAGTTATGAGTTTGGTCTTTATTTGAAACAATGCGGAATAGTTTCGCAACTCACGCCACCCGGAACACCACAGCGTAATGGTGTGTCCGAACGTCGTAATCGTACCTTACTAGATATGGTGCGATCTATGATGTCTCTCACTGATTTACCGCTATCATTTTGGGGTTATGCTTTAGAGACGGCTGCATTCACGTTAAATAGGGCACCATCAAAATCCGTTGAGACGACGCCTTATGAACTGTGGTTTAGCAAGAAACCAAAGTTGTCGTTTCTTAAAGTTTGGGGCTGCGATGCTTATGTGAAAAAACTTCAACCTGATAAGCTCGAACCCAAATCGGAGAAATGTGTCTTCATAGGATACCCAAAGGAGACTGTTGGGTACACCTTCTATCACAGAATACAAAGGCAAAACTTTTGTTGCAAAATTCGGAAATTTTCTGGAGAAGGAGTTTCTCTCGAAAGAAGTGAGTGGGAGGAAAGTAGAACTTGATGAGGTAACTGTACCTGCTCCCTTATTGGAAAGTAGTTCATCACAGAAACCAGTTTCTGCGACACCTACGCCAATTAGTAAGGAAGTTAATGATGATGATCATGAAACTTCAGATCAAGTTATTACTGAACCTCGTAGATCAACCAGAGTAAGATCCGCACCAGAGTGGTACGGTAATCCTGTTCTGGAGGTTATGTTACTAGACCATGACGAACCTACGAACTATGAAGAAGCGATGGTGAGCCCAGATTCCGCAAAATGGCTTGAGGCCATGAAATCCGAGATGGGATCCATGTATGAGAACAAAGTATGGACTTTGGTTGACTTGCCCGATGATCGGCAAGCCATTGAAAATAAATGGATCTTCAAGAAGAAGACTGACGCTGACGGTAATGTTATTGTCTATAAAGCTCGACTTGTTGCGAAAGGTTTTCGACAAGTTCAAGGGATTGACTACGATGAGACCTTCTCACCCGTAGCGATGCTTAAGTCTGTCCGAATCATGTTAGCAATTGCCGCATTTGATGATTATGAAATTTGGCAAATGGATGTCAAAACTGCATTCCTGAATGGATTTCTGGAAGAAGAGTTGTATATGATGCAACCGGAAGGTTTTGTCGTCCAAAGGAAGCTAACAAAGTGTGCAAGCTCCAGCGATCCATTTATGGACTGGTGCAAGCCTCTCGAAGTTGGAATAAACGCTTTGATAGTGTGATCAAAGCATTTGGTTTTATACAGACTTTTGGAGAAGCCTGTATTTACAAGAAAGTGAGTGGGAGCTCTGTAGCATTTCTGATATTATATGTGGATGACATATTGTTGATTGGAAATGATATAGAATTTCTGGATAGCATAAAGGGATACTTGAATAAGAGTTTTTCAATGAAAGACCTTGGTGAAGCTGCGTATATATTGGGCATCAAGATTTATAGAGATAGATCAAGACGCTTAATTGGACTTTCACAAAGCACATACCTTGACAAAGTTTTGAAAAAGTTCAAAATGGATCAAGCAAAGAAAGGGTTCTTGCCTGTGTTACAAGGTGTGAAATTGAGTAAGACTCAATGCCCGACCACTGCAGAAGATAGAGAGAAGATGAAAGATGTTCCCTATGCTTCAGCCATAGGCTCTATCATGTATGCAATGCTGTGTACCAGACCTGATGTATGCCTTGCTATAAGTCTAGCAGGAAGGTACCAAAGTAATCCAGGAGTGGATCACTGGACAGCGGTCAAGAACATCCTGAAATACCTGAAAAGGACTAAGGATATGTTTCTCGTTTATGGAGGTGACAAAGAGCTCATCGTAAATGGTTACGTTGATGCAAGCTTTGACAGATCCGGACGATTCTAAATCGCAAACTGGATACGTGTTTACATTGAACGGTGGAGCTGTCAGTTGGTGCAGTTCTAAACAAAGCTTCGTGGCGGGATCTACGTGTGAAGCGGAGTACATAGCTGCTTCGGAAGCAGCAAATGAAGGAGTCTGGATGACGGAGTTCATATCCGATCTAGGTGTCATACCTAGTGCATCGGGTCCAATGGAAATCTTTTGTGACAATACTGGTGCAATTGCCTTAGCAAAGGAATCCAGATTTCACAAGAGAACCAAGCACATCAAAAGACCCTTCAATTCCATCCAGGATTTAGTCCAGATGGGAGACAT
>NW_025241956.1:0-3213 GCF_018294505.1 Triticum aestivum
GAGGGAAGTGGGTGATTTTATAGGTTGCAAGCAGTACTTGTGCACATGACCAGTGATTCGTGGCTTGCCTTCAAAGTGGCATTTTTTCTAACGCTAGCGTGATGTACGTACAAAACATTTCACGCTTGAACCAGCGATAACTTAGTCATTACTGGTAGCAAAAAGGGAAAAAAGGGATTTCTATGACAGATTAATTTACTTTGGACAAAGTACAGTTGTTTGGTGACACATTTCTTCATGTCAATTACTCAGGAGACCTTTTATACACAACCTATTGTAACATGATAAGGTTAGTTGTCTCCAGTTGAAGTGGGTGATGCACTTTACGAAGTAGGTCTGCAATAGTAACACAACATCAAGAATATTCAAGTCCCACAAAATAATACTCCCTCCGTCTAATAACGTAAGACATTTTTTGACACTTCAAAAAACGTCTTACATTATGGGTCGGAGGGAGTAGAACATTGTTTATAATACAATTTTTCTACCCAATATATATTATCCTACTATAGTTTTCTTAGTTTCTTTCTTCCTGGTATCGTCTCACAAAAGAAACGTTCTGTTTCATAACGGGTCTGGTAAGTCTTGTTATGTTTTGAATTACAGGTGGTCTCCTCTATTATATGCTTGACAAAGGAAACTATTTGATTTGGAGTATATTGACGCACACAGTTCCGCAGTTCCTACTGAATCTCTTTGCTATATGCACTTGGTATTTGAAAGATTACAACCAAAATGTCGGAGCAACTCAAAATACCAGCTGAAGGTTCGGCTCATCCAATCTAGCACCCATAACCACCAAAAAATTGTGCAACAAATAGAAAAACAATCTTTGATCAATGGCCTTGTTAGCAAAATAGCAATGTTTCAAAATGAGTTTTCTGGATCATGCAAAAGAAAGTGTTTACTATATCTGATGTTCTTTTTTTTTGCGGGAATACCATATCTGATGTTCTTTTTTATACTTATTGGAGGAAGTTATTAAGGGCAACGCTAACCTATCCCCTAAAAATAGTGAAGGATCTGGTGGAGTAATTTGCTGGACCTAAACCAATCCCCTATATATGACGGAGTAAAAACCAAATTTGCATAAAGTTCAACCTATATTCGATTTAAAAAATTTACGTTAAAAATAAGATTTTATATAACTAGGAGGAAATGGGGCATCAATGTTGTTCTGATTTGAGAGAGCTGAGCTTGTTGTCACAAAAGTAGTGTTCTTTATCTAACTTTTATACATACATTTAAGTTTCTTGAGATCCCTCCGCTTCACTCTGTACCAACCATGTTTGATCGACAGTCTAGGATTTTTTCCCCCTCATTTTTGTACTTAGGCCGAAATTCTGTTGTAGTTCCTCCTATGTTGCAACAAGAAAATTGTGAGAACGCTCACACATGTAAAGTTCACAAGCTCAGTGATTGCGACCAGCCCATTGGCACATCGGCCCGTTATGCATGCCCCTTGGCATCTTGCCAAACTTGTACCACGGTGACGGGTTCAAATTACAATTTTCCCTATGCCTGCAGGTACTGGATAGCAGCAGAGCAAGGCCACCGGCATGCTAGGCCAACAGGCATTGGAAAACGTTCCCTGGTAGACCAGGATGGCCATTTCTTCTGCTGCTACCCCATCGACAAAGGAAATACTTGTGTCTGAAAATTTTCTGATGCTGCTCATTCATATCTTTTCTCTCGCCAATAGCGTACATATGTCGGTATGATGCATTGTCATCATCCATGGTCTTCATATCTACACAAGAATAAAATAAAGGACATCAAAATGAGGCCACAACTACGAGCCTGCTCGCTAGGTAGCTTATGACTCTGGGTAATTCAACGTGAGTGTGTGACTGTGATGCGAGTGGCAAGGGAGGTGGGTTATTTTATAGAGCAGTTTTAGCATGCTCGCTCTTACCCCCTCTTTTCACATGAGAGCTAAGAATATATAATAGATCTGAGTCGTTGATCTTATCAATTAGTGTTTTGATTAACTCTTACCTTCTTACCTCATATGTAAAAAGAAGGGGTAAGAGAGAGCATGTTAAAATTTGCCCATTTTATAAGTTGCGAGTGGTACTTGTGCACACGACCAGTGATCTGTGGCTTGCTTTCAACGTGGCATTTTTTTCTTTAAGAACGCTAGCATGATGTACATACAAAATACTTCACGTATTGAACCAGGGATAACTTAGTCATTACTAGTAGCAGAAAGGAAAAAAAATGTTTTCTATGACAAATTAATTTACTTCGGACAAAGTACATTTATTTGGTGACACATTTCTTCTTGTCAGTTACTCAGGAGACCTTTTTACACAACCTATTGTAACATGGTAAATTTGGTTGTCTCCAGTTGGAGAGGGTGGTTCACTTTACGAAGTAGGTCTCCAATAGTACCACAACATCAAGAAGATTCAAGTTCCCACAAAATAATACTCCCTCCATCCCATAATATAAGATCATTTTTCAAGCTAATAAACTTGAAACATGATTTATATTATGGAATGGAGTAGAAAATATATTGTTTATAATGAACTTTTTAAAGTCTAGTTCTTGAGTTCATTGGGAGTGACCGAGCGTGGGTTTTTACTATGTGGTGTGAGTGGCGAGGGAAGTCCGGTGAACCGGGGTGACTTTTATTGGTCGCGACCTCGCGGGTAGTCCTTGGGCACACGACTTTAATTTTTTTTTCATCTGGCAAAGATTTCAAGGAATCAATTGGAGGATAGGAAACAAAAGCAAGGTAGGAGGCGAGAAGATCATTTGCTACATCTATTTCTGGCCATGTGAGAGATACTTTCCAGGAGGAGTGTAGGTCCTGCAAACGTGTTGAGAGATTTGTTAAACATTCAAATGTTGGTGGATGGCTGAAATCTTTCTCCAGGTGGTCTGACATTGGATTCTCTAGATCGCATGGTTGCTAGAAATTAGGTACCACACAGAAGAACTGAGCTACTTTTTTCGCTAGGTCTGCACGTAATAAATTGTAAACAACAATTTGTACATGAGGAGATGAGAAGGTGCATGCACAATAGTGGCACTGAGATGAGAAGGTGCACCGGCGGGAGGGCATCGGTTGTGTATGCATGTGCAGGTCGCTAGGTGCTCTTGGCCAGAGTAGGAAGGGGGAGAAGAGAACGAAAATGAGTTGCAGAGGCCGGTCTGCAGGCAGCTCTGAATCCTACCCGCCGAACTAGCATGGGGATGTGTGTTGCT
>NW_025241957.1:0-3212 GCF_018294505.1 Triticum aestivum
GCACTCTAAAAATAGCCTATACTTATGTATTTAGAAATTACATGGGCCTGGCCCAATAAAAAGGTGACGCAGCACCTATAATAGCCTCTGGACGAAATTTATGAAGTGACATCTTGTATATTTCGTCCAAGGCTTCATGCACTCGTTATGGAAGCTTCAAAGACCTGAAATCATCACTTGTAACTCTGTTCTTGTTCCCCTTGCGCATGCCATCATCTCCATGCTTGTTCTTGCTCCAATGTTCATCCTTCTCCAAGCTAGGCCCTTCATTTGTAAGCAAAACAAATGTATCCAATTTAGGCAGCATCATATTCTCATGAACATTAGAATCATTACCAAGAAACGAAAGTACCTGGTAATTTAGTTGGCGTGCACGAGCTCTAGTAATTGGTCCAGTATGTATAGCAGCAGGGGCTGTGGGTGTAACAATGGTATTGATGTCCTCATCATACCTCCCGGTTTATTGCTCGCAGATCCGCTTCACCAAATTGTGACCCGTCTTCCTTCAAGCTGGGATAGCCCTGAGCCGCTTCAATAGGATCAAAATCCGGCACCCAGGCTTTTGCCCGGATTAAGGCATTGATTGCACCGGTTCGAGCAGCAGATTTCTTCAGCTCTTCAACCCGGGCAGGAAGCACTGACAGTTTCATCAAAGTATCTTGAATCAAAGTGGGCGCCGGTTTGTTATGAGATGCAGTATAGATGATCCGCTGGGCACCAGTATACAATTGTTCAACCAATGTATAGGCGGCTTTCAATTTCTTCCGCACATCTGACCCCAAGTGACCAATGCGTGTCCCTGAAATACCATAAAGGGTTAATAAACCGGCGACTCTGTAAGAAGGTAGAGCCAATTCATAAGGCAAGCTGGCTTACGAAAGATAGCAGTGGTCATGGCATGCACGTGCCGCTTTATGCTAGTTAGTTCATCCGTCACTGGTTTTAGTACAGCCTCGGCATCCTCTGCTCATTTAATCAAAGCGGACTTTTCAGTGGCCCAATCCGCCCGTTTCTTCTTGAAGTTCTCCTTAAGTTGTTACATGGCGCTTAAAGCGCTGGCCAATTCCTCTGTTGCTTTGGAAGTTTCAGCCTGTTGGGTTTTCAGGTTTTCTTGAAGATCGATGACTTGGTTTTCTTTCGTCTTCAGCTCCGCCTGCATACATAGAGATATATGCTTCAACAAATCGGTATAAGGATTCAAGTACCAACCACATAACAAGTTATGCGCTTAGCACTTGGAGGCTAATGCATATTCGATCTTCCTCTTTCAATTGTTTACAAAGTCCCAAGATCAATACAAGTATTCAGCTTGGCACTTGGGGGCTAATGGCTATTTGATCATATATATTCTGATGCGGCAGTTTCAATTACTTAAAGTACCGGTTTAACTACGCTAAGTTGAACCGGCCCTTGGGGGCTACATCGGCGAATTTCAAAGCATCAAGATTTATATTATTAAGTCCCGGTTTGAAAGAATATTTCAAACCGGCCCTTGGGGGCTAGGAGAGTCAGCAAGAATGGAAGCGTACAAGCAGGAAGGAGCATATGGAAGTTACCTCATATTTATCTTTCATCATATTAACCAGACCGGCTTCATAGTCACGACTGGTTTACAACCGGTTCAGATAGCCAGAATGGATATCTTGGGCGTTCAGAGCAGTGTAAGTCGTCAGATCGGCGTTCCACTTGCCTTTGCCAAAGGCAGCAAATTCTTCCTTGGCAGAATGTTTGGATAAAGCGACAAGATTGCTTGGCTCAGTATGGCCAGTGCCAGTAATGACAACCTCATCATCCTTGGTACCGCCGGTTTGCATTGGAGCTGTTGGCTTGTCAGTAGGTTTTGCTGGACCGGTGGAGCTTTCAATCCGGATGGAACCTGTGGGCTGATGGATAGGACCTGAGGTATCAGTAGGTCTCTCTTCAGCAATAAGATCATCATCTTGCTGCGGTGGATCGTTGGGAATATCCTCAGGAATAGCCGCTTCAGCATTGGGTGTCTTGCCTGCTTCAAAAATGACATCTTCTTCGGCCGTTTTGTCCAGGCGGGCCTTCTTGCTTGGCCTAGGTTTGGTCCTGAGAAGAATAATAAAATCAAATACAACATATGTTCTAAGGCGATGTACTGCAAACATCACAATAAGTATAGCTTACCCAAGCACCGTTTTAAGCGGTGGGAGCTGAGTAGCCTATGACTCGCCAGAAGATGAGTGGGAAGTAACCTGGTAATCGAAGTCAGACGGATTAAGAGGTTGACGAAAGCAGCCCGCTTTAGGACAAGCACTGACAAGCAAATTAGAGACCTCTGAATGGCGTTTCCGAATTGGACTATTCGGTAAACCGGCGGAGGTAACTACCTGGCCGCTGTGCCGGGTTGTGCGACAAGCTTCGTGTTGTTGGGTCTTCATAAGAAATTTAGGATCCAAATAAGCAAGAGGATGAGAAAATTTAACTTTCTGGTTTGCCTGGCGGATTTTTTGTGAAGGCAAAGTTTCTGAATCGGAAGAGAGAATAATTACCTCTGCAACATCCGCGTGGCTGGCTTCGGCATCATCCTGACAAATATCATCATCAATAAGACGCATGAAAAATAAATCAAGTGAGTCAAGCTCTACCTCAAAGTCCGGATTATCCACATCATCATCAGGGGCCGGATTAGAAGATGCAGTGGTTCTTTTCCTGTGGGCAGTCTTCTTCACAACTTTAGTCTTTTGCCGGGTTGTTCTTTCCGGTTTGTCTGGTTTTCCTGGTTTCTCCTGCGGCAGTTTTTTGCTCCAAGACGGATCATTGCCCTGATTATGCAGACACTGATATTAAACCATGACCAGACATATCAATAACAAATTTAGCAAAGAGAAAAATCAAAATCTTACAGCTGGCGGTTTGTTGGTGGCATAGAAGGGAAGCAGGCCGGTTCTAGCGCAGACGTGTTCCAGTTCATTCAGCATCTTATTCACAGCCTCTGTGATTTCTTCATCGGAGAGCTGGATTTTTGAATGTCGCAGTGGGTCATCAACACTATCAGTATACTCGCACATCAAACCAGAGCGCTGACTAAGGGGCAGTATGCTCCATGATATCCAACAGCGAGCGAGATCAACTCTTGTTAAACCGTTGGCCATAAAGGCTCTGAGCTTTGACAGTTGGGGAGCATATTTGCTTCTCTCCTGAGCAGTCAATCTTTGAGGAAAAGGGTGTGTATTGCTGAGCCGCTC
>NW_025241958.1:0-3212 GCF_018294505.1 Triticum aestivum
CGGTGTGGCTTTCCGTCAAGATCTGTTGCTTGAGTTCCTCAATGTTAGGTACGCAAAGCCTGTCCCGGTACCATAATGTTCCTTCACTGTCCGTGACGAATTCTGAAGTCTTACTACGGTTCATTTTCTTCTTTATGCCTTCGATACTGGGATGTCCCTGTTGAGCCTTCTTGATTTGTTCCACTAGGGTGGGTTGTATCTCCAGGTTCGATATGGTGCCCTCAGAGACTAACATCATGTTGAGCCGAGTGAACTCTCGCTGAAACTCAGGCCTCAAACTTTGCTGACCGTCACTGTCCGGGCTGGGGTTTCGACTAAGGGCATCGGCCACTACATTTGCTTTCCCTGGGTGGTAGTGAATACCGACGTCATAGTCCTTGACCAGTTCCAACCAGCGTCGTTGGCGTAAATTCAGCTCTGGCTGTGTGAAAATATATTTGAGGCTCTTATGGTCTGTATATATTTCACAGCGATTTCCCAATAGAAAGTGCCTCCACTCCTTGAGTGCATGTATAACTGCTGCTAGCTCCAGGTCATGTGTTGGGTAATTTTCCTCATGTTTTCGTAGTTGCCTGGAGGCATATGCGACAACTTTGCCATCTTGCATTAGCACACATCCGAGACCTTTTCGGGACGCGTCACAATACACCTCAAAGCTCTTATGTATGTCTGGCACAGTTAAGACTGGTGCGGTTGTTAGCTTCCTCTTGAGTTCTTGGAAGCTCTGCTCGCATGCTTCTGTCCATACAAATTTCTTGTCCTTCTTGAGTAACTGTGTTATAGGTTTTGCCACAGTGGAGAATCCTTCAATAAACCTCCTGTAATATCCGGCCATTCCTAGGAAACTCCGCACATCTGTAACACTCGCGGGTGGCTTCCAGTCCAGTATGGCCTTGACTTTTTCTGGGTCTACGGCCACGCCTTCTTGGTTCAATATATGGCCCAAGAAACCAACTTGTCTTAGCCAAAATTCGCATTTGCTAAATTTGGCGTACAACTGATGTTTCCTCAATTCTCCCAAAACAATTCTGAGATGCTTAGCATGTTCTTCTGGTGTCCTTGAGTAAACCAGAATGTCGTCAATGAATACCACCACAAATTTGTCCATGAATTTCATGAATACTTTGTTCATGAGGTGGACGAAATATGCGGGGGCGTTCGTTAGTCCAAAAGGCATCACTGTAAACTCGTACAACCCATATCTGGAAGTGAAAGCTGTCTTGGGAATATCTTCCGTTCGTACCTTCAATTGGTGATATCCCGATCTCAAATCAATTTTTGAGAATACCTTGGCTTGTGCGAGCTGGTCAAACAAATCATTTATTCGTGGCATCGGATATTTGTTTTTGATGGTGACCATATTGAGGGCTCGATAGTCTATGCACAGCCTTAAAGTCCCATCCTTCTTTTTGGCGAACAACACAGGCGAACCCCATGGTGAGGAGCTGGCTCGAATAAATCCTTTGTCCAACAATTCTTTTATCTGCTTCTTTAACTCCACCAATTCTAAGGGTGCCATTCTAATACGGCTTCTTATAAATGGGAGCGGTGCCAGGTGCTAGTTCGATGCTGAATTCGATCTCTCGGTCTGGTGGCATGCCTGGTAGTTCTTCCGGGAACACATCAGGGAACTCGCATACCACTGGCACTTTTCTTAATTCTGCGATGTCCATCTTGTTCAGTTTTGGTTTCTCTGATCGTGGCCTTTCTTGAGCGGAAACTCTTATAGTCTTGCCGTGATGGTGAGTGAGAATCACTGTCCGATTGAAACAGTCGATGAATCCTTTGTTGGTGGTTAACCAGTCCATTCCTAAAATGACATCCAGTCCTTTACTTTCCAACACGATGAGATTCGCGTGGAATGGTAGTCCTTCGAACTCAATGACCACTCCTTGGCAGTAACCCTGAGCAATTTGCTTATTTCCGGGGGACTTGATGATCATAGATTTTTCCAAGGGAAGTATCGGAAAACCGTGTTGTGAAACAAAACTCTTCGAAACAAACGAATGGGAAGCTCCAGAATCAAACAAAACCGTGGCAGGTACTGTGTTGACAGGGAACGTACCGAGTACGATGTCTGGGGCATTCTGCGCTTCTTCCCTGGTCACATTGTTCAGGTGACCCTTCCTGTGGTTGCTGCTGGGGTTGAAGTTGTTGCGCTTGGGGGCTGGATTGTTCCCACCATTGTTCGGCTTGGGTGCCGTGTCTCTTGGCTTCGGGCACTGTTTAGCATAATGCCCTTGTTGACCACAAGCATAGCAGGTGACCCCTGGACGGTATGTGAACTCCTTGTCTCTGGCATGAAATTGTTCGACGGGTCTTGGCTCAGTAGTCGTGGATCTCCTCGTGTCTGTCCTTGGGACCTCAGTCTTGCCTCGGTTGCTGCGGGCAAGAGTCGTCTTGTCCCTCTTCCGCTTGCGGATATCTTCCAGACTACGGCGCTCATTCTCCAGGGTGATGGCCTTGTCCACCAGCGTCTTAAAATCCGGAAAGGTGTGTACAATCAGTTGGCATCTTAATGCTGGTGCCAGGCCGTCTAGGAATTTTTCCATCTTCTTGTTTTCTGTCATGTGCTCGTCGTAGGCATAACGAGACAGTTGGGTAAACTGGCCGTTGTATTCTGTGACGGACATGCCTCTTTGCTTCAGGTCATCAAACTCTCTCTTCTTGATCTTTAGGATGCTCCTGGGAATGTGTGCCCCACGGAAGCCTTCCTTGAATTCTTCCCAGGTGATGTTATGTTCCCTGGGGTGCATGTGTAGGAAGTTTTCCCACCATGCTGCGGCTGCTCCAGTAAGGTAGTGTGGTGCATAAAGCACCTTCTCATGATCTGAGCACTGAGCGATAATCAGTTTCCTTTCAATCTCGCGAAGCCAATCATCGGCTTCCAGTGGCCTGTCGGTGTGAGCAAAAGTTGAGGGGCGAGTCTTCTGTAACTCAGATAACTTGGAATGTGGTTGATAGGGTTCACGGTGGTTTCCCATATTGATGACATGGTTCATCATCTCCTGGTGCTGTTGCTGGCTTTGCTCGAAGAGACGGCATACTTGAGATAGTGCCGCTTCGCTGTCCTGTTGGCTGGACTGACCCTGAGTGAAATTGTTGCTGGTCTGTGTTCCGTAAACCTCTTCTGGCTGATTGGGCATAGAGCGAGTCCATGGGCGAGACATTTTTCCAGTCTGGGGTATCATTTGCAAAACCCATGAGAAAAA
>NW_025241959.1:0-3212 GCF_018294505.1 Triticum aestivum
AACCAAGGACTATCTCATACCAGTATGGTGCATTATTAAAATAAAATAAAAAGGCACACGACACTTCAAGATTTACGCATATCATGTGAACAAAACAAAAACCGAAACATATCGATAATTGTTGAAGAAAGACGGGATGCCTTCCGTGGTATCCCCAAGTTTAGACGCTTGAGTCTCCTTGAATATTTACTTGGGGTGCCTCGGGCATCCTCAAGCTTAAGCTCTTTCCTCTCCTCATTCTTCTCATATCAATACATCCTCGATCTTCGAACACTTCATCCACACAAAACTTAACCGGACTTGTTATTAGAGGGGTTAGTACATAAAACATCAAATCCCATCATGTCCTGTCGTAACATTACCGTATAATTATAATCAACCATTACCCACTGTATGCTATCACAATTTTATGGCCCCAAGTCAAAGAAGGCTCAACAAGATTTCAAACATAAGCAAATACCGAAACTATAACAGCAATCTCGGAAAACATGATAGTCTGTAGCAATCTAAATATTGACCATACTTATATACCTCTAAAAATTCTGAAAAATTAGGACAAAATAAAAAATTGGCATAGCGGTACTGTGTAAAAATTTCAGAAACTTTTGACATTCCAGTAAAAAATTTAAATTCACGTGCTACAGCCAAAGTTTCTGTTTTTTCACTGCACATGCCAAACAAACAATCTAATCATCCTAAAGGCAAACCTTGGCACATTATTTTTATAATACAATGAATATGTACAAGGGAATAATTATTATTTTTGAAAAGTTTCTGTAATCGAGATTCATAAAGTTTCCATGGGCATGAACAAAGTTCAAGGACATCCCCCGCTTCAACGATGTTCGTCTTTCTCACTTTCAATTTTCTTTAGGGAAAGTTTGAAGTTCCCCTCTATATTTTTTGTTTTTAAATTTTTTAAAAACACACAATAGAATAAAACGACTCTCTAAAACTTCCGGGTTGTCTCCCTGGGAGCGCTTTCTTTAAAGTCATTAAGCTAGGCATAAAGTGCTCAAGTAATTGATCCACTCGGATCCCAAGGTATATCAAAGCCAATTTTAATTAACAATTATTTGTAATTTAGTAGTGAGCACAAAGTAACATATATCATGCAATTACGAAGTCTAACTCTCTTCCTATGCATTGGCATATCATAAAAGAACAATTCATGCACATCAAGTAAAGGCCAATACATAGCATAAGCAGTTTCTTGCAATTTTATCATACTGGAAACGTAGATAGGTGGATATGTAGTTCCTCTCTCATAATAATTGCAAGTGGGAGCAGCAATCACATGCATATTATATCTATCAAAATCATCATGTGTAGTGTGGTAGAACGCAACCCATCAATATAATCCTTAATAAATGCAAACTTCTATGATATAGTGTAGTTGGGAGAATTCAAAAGGACAATAGGACTATCACGTGTGGGTGCAATAGCAATAATTTCATTCTTAACATAAGGAACTACAGAAAGTTCATCTTCATAAGCATAATTCAAATTGGCATCATGGCCACAAGCATAGCAATCATCAATTTCATCAAAAAGGGATATTTCAAATGAATCCAAGGGATCATAGCAATCATCATATCATTCACCCTTCAATAAGCACGAAGGGAAATTAAACAATGAATGAGTTGAAGAGTTACTCTCATTAGAAGGTGGGCATGGGTAGCTAATCCGCTCTTTCTCCTTTTGTTCTTCGCTCTCCTCGTCATCTTTTTCATCCAATGAGTTCACAGTTTGATCAATTTCTTCTTCCATAGATTCCTGCAAAACATTATTCTCCTCTTGGACAGCGGAGGCATCCTCAATATATTCTTTAACATAAGCATTATAAGCATAGTTTTTATAGCAATATTTAAGTATGGCAAAAAAAATTCAGATTTGTAAAGAGTACATCATACTTTTCAATCAAAGAAGCAATTTCATAGGCACCCTTAAAAGCAACAAAAATTCTTCAATTTCCTAAATATCATAATAATTATAAACACCCTTGGCATAAGAAGATAAGAATCCATTATCACTACACTCACAAGTAAAATCATATATTTAGCATAAATTCCAAGCATAGCATTGCAAAGTATTAATATGATGCCATAAAAGTTTCCCTTCTTTAGATACGCGGTGTCACACAAAATAAGCATGCTCTTTTTATGATTTTCTCTCGACTAAACTAGTTGGATTTTCAGCACGAGCACAAAGGGATCGAAGATGATCCAAGTAGAAAGTTTTAGCAGTATGCTAGATTTTGGGTGGTTCTTCAACCATTTGTTTAGCAGGTACAACTAATTTTTTCGGGTATTTTGTGTTTCCTACCCATAATAAAGACAGAAAACAAGAGCATAGAATAAAAAATTACTTAGTGATAAAACAAACAAGCACACACAAGAACATTCACCCCACTCTATTGCTCCCCCGCAACGGCGCCCAAAAAAGGTCTTTATAACCCACAAGTATAGGGGATCAGTTGTAGCCTCTTTCGATAAATAAGAGTGTCGAACCCAACGAGGAGCTAAAGGTAAGATTTGTATTCCCTTCAAGTTCTATTGATCAGTTGAGGGTCTTAGGGAATAGCCCTTCGAGGAGATATCTATGCGGCATCTATCTTTGGAGCAGAGGCATCCCTGTTCCCTGTGTGGTTAGGTGAAAGTGCTCGGACAGGTCGCCTGCATATCATTAAAAGTTGGTTGCTAAAAACACATAGTATGACGACTATTTAAAAGAAGCCATTGTGATAAAGACCTACTTGTTAAGAGTAGGTGCGACGTGTGCGCCTCTTCGGCAGTCGGTTGCTTAGCAGCACTTTAGGTGCCCACCGCCTGATTCCCTCATGGGGTCAGATTGGTTTTCTGGTGTTCAGAACGTCGACCCTTGGGGAGAGAAGTCAGAGTGCTCGGGGCCATGCAGACAACTGATCTTTTTTGAGAAGAAGCTTCAGGAGCACTTACTATGGAGGATGGCAGGACCCGAGTAGATCAAGTAGAAGATCCACTTTACATCCATCAACTCTCTCTTGATAAATAACCCTATCTTCGAAGATGAGGGGGAGCTTGTCATCTTCATGAAATCCCAGGTCGTCGTCCCGAGCATGCGGCTCTGGCTCTGGAGCCGGATAATTCACCATTTCAATCCAGTGTTTCCAACCCTCCTTAGATATATTGAACATCTAATCAAACGTATAAATACACTACTCGGATAGACAA
>NW_025241960.1:0-3212 GCF_018294505.1 Triticum aestivum
CCCAAAATCATCATAGGTTGCCCACAATTAAGTTATCAGTCCAGTGTTGAGAGTTCTGAGATAGATCCAAGTCCAGAGGCTCAAATTGTCCGTAACCGGGGACACGGCTAATCGATTAGGTTTAAACCCTCTGCAGAGGTTTGTACACTTTACCCGCAAGATTCGATCCCTCTCTTTACGTTCTCGCACTTCAGGGTGTTTGAGAACAAGATGACCGAAACATGGTCTTCCGAAGAGTTCCTCTGACCACTGTCCGGTGCTCATCCAATCCTACCGTAGTTCTACATCTGCTAGCACCGTCCCAGCCAGAGTCACAACTAAGGTCAACCAAGCCAGAGCCCATAGTGACTTGCGGTTGCACAGGTAAGCTTCCGGGCATGAAGTATTCTTCCGTCTCTTTGAGTCTGGGTGAAGCTTTCCGCAAGATGTCATGGCGCTTCTCCATGCATCTCGGCCAACCACTGGTTTCTCCAGGGTGCCCGTCAACCGTCCTTCACCCAGTAGTGTGTATTGAATTCTTGTCTCGAGTCTTGAAGTCTTGAGGCCTTGAAAATGCAGTCCTTGCAGATGCCATCATGGAGTTGTCGTCATTGACGTAGAGTCCTCCTTCTTCACACCACTCTCGAGCACTCATACCAAACCCCGTCTACTATAGCGTAGCATTAAAATAAATAACGTCCCGGGCTTGGTAACAGGGTGATGGGTTCCTACCTCATGCATACTAATCAACTACAAGAATTCGATATCACTACTGAAGGGATTGTTGCGAAGATGACACTAAATGCAATAAAACATAGGTATGAAAGCATGGTCAAGGTGAACTTGCCTGGTAATACTTGATGAAGATAACAACGCTGTCAGAAAATGACTTGGTAGAACTAATCGTCACTCTGTTTTAAAATCTATATAGTCAAACATAGCATTCACATAAGCAAACATCCTAGCAAACAATTTTAGCACTCGAAATAAAAATCAAAACAGCAAGGAAAATCGATAATAAAACTCAAACAAAAATCAAAAGAAACTTCAAATAAAACTACAAAGAAAAACTACTAACGAAGATCTATGACTTTGCTACAAACATCTAATATAGTTTTGCCGTAAGTAAAAATTTAACAACAATTAAAATACTAAACTAATAAATTAACAGAAAATAAAATGTAAAATAACTAATTTAACAGAAAGTATTTTTTTCCATAAAATTTTATTTGCAAAAAGAAACAAATAAAAAGCTTTTATAAAACACTAACTATGACCTAAACAAGTTTTCATACAAAACTAAGAATTTTTTTTTAAATAAAAACAAAATTTTCTTTTGTTGACTAACAGAAACAAAACTAAATTTTTCAAGAGTGAAAAAAAGAAATAATTTGAAACTAATAAAAACAATAAAGAAAAGACTAAACCAAAACTATAACTAAAACAGTACTGTTTTGCTAAAAACCTAATTTAAATTAACCTGAAAATAAAATACTAAATACTACTGGATAAACAAAGGTCCTAGAGACCAGGAGCAAAAAGAATCGGTCGAAAATAATATTCCTAACTCAAAATATCTCAAATCTAGTGATTTGAGAAAATTCATACAAACACAAATTTAAACTGCTCAAATATGAAATACAATTGAACTAACAGAAACTTCATAAAATTTGTGATCCAAGGCAGTTGGAATCACTCAAAAATACCTCGTAGATAATTAACTATGGATTTTACAAGATTGAAACTATTCTGAAAAAAAACAGAACGAAAAAAAAAAGTAGGTCGGGATTTACTGTAGCAGTTCCGATGATGGGGTTCTGGTGGAGCTCCGGTGACGTCCTCCGGTGGCCCTCTGGCGTCGGGGAAGGGACGGTAGGGTCGGTGGGTGGCTAGGATGGCCGGAGGTGGTGGGGCGGGGCGGCAATGGCGGCGGTGGTCCGGCGAACTCCGGCGAGGTGGCGCAGCGACGTGGGGTGAGGAGAGGAGAGGAGAGGTGTTGATTTGATGTGCTAGAGGGGGGGGTGCTTGGGTATTTATATTGGGGAAGGGAGGGTTTTGCTTGGGGTAGGGGACAAGAAATAGATTAGGATTAGGAAACAAAAGGGAAAAGATCTAGAAACAAATCGGAATAAACGAAACGGGATCAAATCCTACTAGTATTAGGAAAAAGGAAAAGGAGCGACTCCCTGGCTCCCTTGGTGTGGCGCGTGTGATGGCCTTGTGGCTGGCCGGTGGTTTTGGCGGCTTGGGCCTTTGGCCCAAGGCGCTGCGGTATTTTTTTTTAAACAAAAATTTCAGAGAACTAAAAAAAAGATGACTAAAACTTTTATATAAGCATATAATATACCAAAATTTGCAGAAAAAGATTTTCTACAACATGAACATTATTTTTAGCTTCAAATAAAATTCACAAAAATTCTAATAATTCACACAGTGTTACTGGTCCAATAAAATCCAATAAAAATCATTTTTAAAATACCAAAATGACTTCAAATTAATTTCTCTCCAATTTTCTGATGTAGGGAATCATGTTACCCTATTTTCCATATATTTTATTTTCGGAGAAAAATAATTTGAATAAAACTCAAATAACTCCAAATTGAAAATAAATTCAAAAGAACTTTGAATTTAATTCTTTGAAACTCCCAACTCATATTTCATATAATTTGAAGAAGTCATTTTATCTTCGCTCGTGAAAATCACTGAGTTGCATGAAGTTTATGAATTAGAAAATATTTCCAAATGAAATTCAAATATGTTCAACACCCCTTTTTCATTTAAATGGAAGAAGTCATGTTATCCTCTCTCCAGGGTTTTGTGATGAGAAATATTTGAATTCACGGAGATCAAAAAGCAAAAATGAAAGTTTGGGAAAGTCCTTTTATTCCCTCTCATTTAACTTTCAAAAAGTTTCAAATTTCACTCAATCAATCACACAACAATTCAAACAAACAAACAAATCTATCTATTTATTATAACATTCCAAAATTTAGAATTTTAGGATGTTACAAAGAACAACAACAACAACAACAACAACAACAACAACAACAACAACAACAACAACAACACGAACAACAACAACAACAACAACAACAACAACAACAACAACAACAACAACAACATCAACAACAACAACAACAACAACACCAACAGCACCAGCAGCAGCAGCAGCACCACTAGCAGCAGCAACAGCAACAACACCAACACCAACAGCAGTAGCAAGAGCAGCAGCA
>NW_025241961.1:0-3211 GCF_018294505.1 Triticum aestivum
AAAATTGGAGCGTAGTGCTGTTAAGTGCATCTTTCTTGGTTATAAGTGTGGTGTTAAAGGTTTTAAATTATGAAATCCTGAAACCCAGAAGGTTGTTATTAGCAGAAATGTTATTGTAACACCCCAAAATTTTGACCTTATTTTATTAATTAAATTTTTTGCCAGGAAATTAAATTTTTGTTTTCTGGATTTATCTTTGATTTCAGAACCCCTCTTCTCTTTAATATTGTGGGTTTTTACCTCAAGTGGAAACTTTCCAAAAGTATTATTGGACTTGTATACTCTCTCTATAAAACAATTCTTTATTAGTGGATTTAATTGCATAATTGCTTTTCCTGAGCTTTATTCTTTTAAAATGATTTTTCATGAATTTGGAGTCTCTGTTGCACTGCAACCATTTGATTAATGCATTTAAAATTTTCACCAAAAATTTGGGGATGTCATGTGATGTTTCCACATCACTTTTATGCAAAAACATCTTTTGGCCATTGGAGATTTTGAGCTCTGCACCAAATTTTCAAATCTGGCGCAGTAGGTATTTTTGCACTACAACCTATTTAAATATTCCTTTAAAAATTCTTCCAAGTGTTTGGAGATGTCAGTAGATGCATATGATTCAACTTCATGCAAAAACCCAGTGATGTTCTTTGAAAAATTTGAGTGGATCAACCTCATTTTCATTCTGGTCCAGTTTGGTGATTTGTACTGCATCCCTTATCTATTTTGCTCTAGTGCCCATGAGCTTTTGCCTGCTTGTAATCCACCCTGCAAAACACTTAAGTCCAGGAGAGTGGGCCCATTGGAGGGTTTTAAGTGCATGCAATAAGGCCTTCTTCTTTCTGTCCAAAACTGAAGTTTGCAAAACTTGCACTAGCAAGTTTCTGGTTTTGCCCAAATGATCTTGCCATCATCACCTACATCTAGGGAGACCCTGATAAGGAGTTTTTGGCCACTTCAAGAGTTGCCTAGATGCACTTAGCACTCTGTCGAGCACCTTGTGTGCATGGTCAGTTTTGGCATGATTTTTGCCTTTGCACTGTGACCTTGCACCTCTGGACACAACAGCATGTCCATTGAGCTCCTAGAAGACACTAACCTAAACCTGCTACTTGCCAGCCTCACCCAAGCCCTGTGGCATGCATTGGCATTCTGTCAAGCACGTAGCGTGCGCGCTCTGGACGCGCCCAGAGCGCACGTTTTGCACGCGCACGCACCGAGCCGCCGCGTCGCACTGCCGCCTTCCCCGCGCCCGTTCTGGCCCTTGGCCAGTCGCAGCCAGCACGCTCGCCCCCTCCCTCGCCGCAGAGCCGCCCCTGGCGCCCTACAGCACCGCCGTCAGGTCGGCCACGGCGGCTGGCGGCCGGCCACAGTGGGCTCCTGCCATGGACGGCGCCGCCCGAGCCGCAGCAGCGCGCCAGCTGCCCCCTGTACAGTCCGAGCCTATCCTCAAGCTCGTCCGCTAGTACTCGTCGCCGCCACGTCGCCCTGACCACTACAGAACGGCGACTCGCCGTCGTTCTTATCCACCACCGTGGAACCAGCCTCGTTGCGCTATAAAAGGAGGCCCCTGAGCTCCTCCGAGCAGTCAAGCGACCCCAGGGCACCCCCATAGCACTCCCTCAGCCAGCAATCGGCGGTTGGTAGCCGTCTTCCTCAACTCCGGCCGGTTCGGCCGCCGCCGCCTTCCGGTACCGTTCGTCGCAACCAGATCCTCCCCCACCCATCCAACGCCACCATCCGACTCCCCTCGACTGTGCGGAGTCGCCCAGCCTCTAAGCTTCGATCGAGAGCCACCACAGCCCAAATCCCCAATCATGCCCGAAGCCTCCGCTGCCGCGAAGCTCGCCGCCGACGATCCCCTCCGTCCCCGGGGCCCTTTCGACTACCGGAAGGATCGTCCTGGAGCGGCGGATCCTTCCCCACCCTCGGATGGCTCCTAGGAGCCGTCGTTCACCGGCGTCGATCGCCGGAGCCCCTGCCTCGGCTCGGACAGAGGAGGAAGAAGGCGGGGGACTAGTCAAACCTGACCAGTGGGCCCGTTGGACCCACTGTCAGTGACCCAACCCCGCCACCACACGTTTAAGTGGACGTGTAAACCCCTGAAGTACGTCTCCTCTGCTTCAAAAACGTACTTTCCCCCGAAACGTTTTCTTTTTCTGATTTTATTAAAAACAGAACTTTGACTGGCTATATCTTTTAAAATAAAACTCCAAATGAGTTGATTCTTTTTCCTACCCCTCTCAAATTTCATCTAGTTTATTTTAAGATTTATTTCAAAAATATTTAGGACAACTTTTTGTACTGTTTTTGAAATATATGTTATTTGAATATTTTTCAAAATACGAAATGGAGAGAGAAGAAAACTTCCAAAAAGTTTTGGAATGCACACTTCCTCTCCACAACCTGAAGGCAAGCATTCTGAACTCTGGCATAATATTTTTGGGTGTTGTTGATACGGTTACAACACCACCTTGACTTGGAGCATACGTTATTTTATGTGACGATAAAATCATACGCATGAGTGCTCAATGGAGATTCTTTACTGTTAGAAATGGATATGCTGGTGATAGTGATCATCCTCGTGAGCTTTTCATGCATACCGGAAGGAAGCCGGGAAAGTCGTGGTCTTGGGTAGACACGAGCTTGTCCCTAGTTCCTCGTCGAGACGAGTGTGTCCGGTATGGCATGATGAGGTATGATGAGCAGTGATTCTGTCTGTTAGTTGAAATATGTTTGTTATGCTAATCATACAGGGAATACTTGAACCTCCTGAGTCGGCCATAGATCGAGTCTTGTTCCAGTAAACCCCCATACTTGTTTCGTACTACCACTTGTCCCTGCCGCAGGTAGGGTACGGTTCAGTAAGTTCTCAACCCCTTCCTAGCACACACCGTACAGAGAGGCCATGGTGGAAGATACCGGATGCATCCGGTAGGCATGCCACCTGGTCCGGGGGCATGGGTGTTTCCAGTTGGAACCGAGAGGGGGGCACCCCTTAGAGCGCGCGATATAAATTTGATCCCATGCTAAGTCGAGGTTGTAGCCTCCCCACTTAGAGTTTTGCTTGACAGGTGTCGTGGGTGATTCCAGACACCGGTAAGTTAAGCTGGTGTGTGCGGGTCAGGTGTGTTTTCAATTAAAAGACCGTAGGTGGAATTAGTCCCGATGGACTAAATAAATCCGTTACTCGTGGGTAAAGAGTACACCCTCT
>NW_025241962.1:0-3211 GCF_018294505.1 Triticum aestivum
CAATCCTTCTTGCCCTATTATTCTCGGTAGACCTTTCCTTAGAACAGTTGGTGCAATTATTGATATGAAGGAAGGGAATATTAGATTTCAATTTCCATTAAAAAGGGGCATGGAACACTTCCCTAGAAAGAAAATAAAATTACCATATGAATCTATCATGAGAGCCACTTATGGATTGCCTACCAAAGATGGCAATACCTAGATCTATTCTTGCTTGTTATGCCTAGCTAGGGGCGTTAAACGATAGCGCTTGTTGGGAGGCAACCCAATTTTATTTTTATTCCTTGCTTTTTGTTCCTGTTTGGTAATAAATAAATTATTTACCCTATGTTTCGGTTGTGTTTTTTTTGTGTTTAATTATTGTTTGTGCCAAGTAGAACTGTTGGGAAGACTTGGGGAAAGTCTTGTTGAACTTGCTGTAAAAAACAGAAACTTTAGCGCTCACAAGAACTGCTCTAATTTTTATTTGGAGAGTGATATTTAGTTAATTCTTTTTGAAAATGATTAATAGATAAATTCCTCACGTCCAGCAATTTATTTTAGAATTTTTTGGGTTCCAGATCTTGCGCTAGCTACAGATTACTACAGACTGTTCTGTTTTTGACAGATTCTGTTTTTCATGTGTTGTTTGCTTATTTTGATGAATCTATGGCTAGTAAAATAGTTTATAAATCATAGAGAAGTTGTAATACAGTAGATTTGACACCAATATAAATAAAGAATGAGTTCATTACAGTAACATGAAGTGGTATTTTGTTTTCTTTCGCTAACGGAGCTCACGAGATTTTCTACTTTAAGTTTTATGTTGTAAAGTTTTCAAGTTTTGGGTAAAGATTTGATGGATTATGGAACAGGGAGTGGCAAGAGCCTAAGCTTGGGGATGCCCATGGCACCCCCAATATAATCTAAGGACACCAAAAAGTCAAACCTTGGGGATGCCCCGGAAGGCATCCCCTCTTTCGTCTACTTCCATCGGTAACTTTACTTGGAGCTATATTTTTATTCACCACATGATATGTGTTTTGCTTGGAGCGTCTTTTATGATTTGAGTATTTGCTTGTTAGTCTACCACAATCATACTTGCTGTACACACCTTTTAAGAGAGCCATACATAATTTGGAATTTGATAGAATACTCTATGTGCTTCACTTATATCTTTTGAGCTCTATAGTTTTACTCTAGTGCTTCACTTATATCTTTTGAGTTTTATAGTTTTGCTCTAGTGCTTCACTTATATCTTTTAGAGCACGGTGGTGGATTTGTTTTATAGAAACTATTGATCTCTCATGTTTCACTTAGATTATTTTGAGATTCTTAATAGCATGGTAATTTGCGTAATAATAATATGCTTGGTATTCAAGATTTGTAAAACTTTCTTTTGAGTGCGTTGAATACGAAGAAAAAAATTGATGCTTGATAATTGTTTTGAGATATGAGGATGGTGATATTAGAGTCATGCTAGTTGAGTAGTTGTGAATTTGAGAAATGCTTGTGTTAAAGTTTGTGATTCTCGTAGCACGCACGTATGGTGAACCGTTATGTGATGAAGTTGGAGCATGATTTATTTATTGATTGTCTTCCTTACGAGTGGCGGTCGGGGACGAGCGATGGTCTTTTCCTACCAATCTATCCCCCTAGGAGCATGCACATAATACTTTGCTTTGATAACTTCTTGATTTTTGCAATAAGTATATGAGTTCTTTATGACTAATGTTGAGTCCATGGATTATACGCACTTTCCTTCCTTCCACCATTGCTAGCCCCTCTAATACCGCGCACTTTTCGCCGATATCATACACCCACCAAATACCTTCCTCAAAACAGCCACCATACCTACCTATCATGGCATTGTTGGGGAACGTAGTAATTTCAAAAAAATTCATACGCACACGCAAGATCATGGTGATGCACAGCAACGAGAGGGGAGAGTGTTGTCTACGTACCCTCATAGACTAGAAGCGGAAGCGTTATAACAACGCGGTTGATGTATTCGTACGTCTTCACGGCCTGACCGATCAACCACCGAAACTACGGCACCTCCAAGTTTTTGCACACGTTCAGCTCGATGATGATCCTCGGACTCCGATCCAGCAAAGTGTCGGGGATGAGTTCCGTCAGCATGACAGCGTGGTGACGATCTTGATGTTCTACCGTCGCAGGGCTTCGCCTAAGCACCGCTACAATATTATCGAGGATTATGGTGGAGGGGGGCACCGCACACGGCTAAGAGATCAATGATCAATTGTTGTGTCTCTGGGGTGCCCCCCTGCCCCGATATAAAGGTGTGGAGGGGGGGCGGCCAAGGAGGGTGGCGCCCCCAACGGGGGGAGTCCAACTCCCACCGGGAGTAGGACTCCCCTTTTTCCTATTAGGAGTAGGAGAGGGAAGGAAGAGGAAGGAGGGAGGAAGGAAAGGGGGGCCGGCCCCCCTCCCAATTCGGATTGGGCTTGGGGGGGGGCGCCCCCTCCCTTGCTCCTTTCCCCTCCTTTCCACTAAGGCCCAATAAGGCCCATATACCTCCCGGGGGGTTCCGATAACCTCCCAGTGATCCGATATTGTGCCAATCTTATCCGGAACCTTTCTGGTGTCCAAATATAGTCATCCAATATATCGATCTTTATGTCTCGACCATTTCGAGACTCCTCGTCAAGTCCGTGATCACATCCGGGACTCCGAACAACCTTCGGTACATCAAAATATATAAACTCATAATGAAACTGTCATCGTAACATTAAGCGTGCGGACCCTACGGGTTCGAGAACAATGTAGACATGATTGAGACACGTCTCCGGTCAATAACCAATAGCAGAACCTGGATGCTCATATTGGCTCCTACATATTCTACGAAGATCTTTATCGGTCAGATCGCATAACAACATACGTTGTTCCCTTTGTCATCGGTATGTTACTTGCCCGAGATTCGATCGTTGGTATCTCAATACCTAGTTCAATCTCGTTACCGGCAAGTCTCTTTACTCGTTCTGTAATACATCATCTTGCAACTGACTTATTAGTTGCATTGCTTGCAAGGCTTAAGTGATGTGTATTACCGAGAGGGCCCAGAGATACCTCTCCGACAATCGGAGCGACAAATCCTAATCTCGAAATACGCCAACCCAACATGTACCTTTGGAGACACCTGTAGAGCACCTTTATAATCACCCAGTTACGTTGTGACATTTGGTAGCACACAAAGTGTTCCTCCGGTAAA
>NW_025241963.1:0-3211 GCF_018294505.1 Triticum aestivum
TGTGTGGCTACCGCCTCAAGCACCACACTGCAACCGCCTTTGGCGCCTTTGTACATCCCCTGCCAACCAAATGGGCAATTCTTCCATTTCCAATGCATGCAGTCGATGCTTCCAAGCATCCCAGGAAATCCTCTTGCTGCATTCTGGGCTAGGATCCGAGCAGTGTCTTCCGCATTGGGTGTTCTCAAGTATTGTGGCCCAAATACTGCCACCACTGCCCGACAGAACTTGTAGAAACACTTTATGCTGATGGACTCGGCCATGCGCCCATAGTCGTCGAGTGAATCACTGGGAGCTCCATATGCAAGCATCCTCATCGCTGTCGTGCACTTCTGGATGGAGGTGAATCCAAGAGCGCCAGTGCAATCCATCTTGCACTTGAAGTAGTTGTCGAACTCCCGGATGGAATTCACAATCCTGAGGAAGAGCTTTCGGCTCATCCGATAACGGCGCCGAAATGTTTTCTCGCCATGAAGTGGAGCATCGGCGAAGTAGTCGGAGTAGAGCATGCAGTAGCCTTCGAGACGATGCCGGTACTTTGCTTTCACCCGCCCCGGCGCCGAGCCACCTCGCCGCGGCTTTTCATTGCTCGCCAGCAGCTGAGGGTTTTAGAAAAGACGAGAATTAAGAATAAAGTAAGGTCTAAAGGGAAAACACTACCCCAATGCACATGAGCAAATGCACACAAAATCACTCCATTCAATCAAACAAGGGCTTACAACCAGTCTAAAACTATCGCAAAAGTGCTCGAACTATTGTGTTTACATGGGGGAATACTACTACTATCTGATGGTCATCTAGAAATTTGAACCGGTGGAAGACTCCATGATATCTGCTCCAGCTTCGTCTTCAAAGTCGGGTTCACTTGGATCCGAATCGGTGTCGTCGATGATGATGTAGTTGTCCGGACATGCGACGTACATGTCTTCCTTCCTGGATGCTAACTTCCCCTTGAGTTCTTCAATCTCCTGCTTAAGATCGCCATTGTGTCTCGCTAGAGCTACGATCTCGTCCATGTAGTCCTTGCGTGTAGACTTCAGTTCTCCTTCTAGCTCGATGATCCTTGCCTTCGCATTCTTCAACTCTATCATATCATTGCATATCTGGTTCTCGTGGCGTCGAATGTGCTGGTTTAACTCCTGGATGAAAGATGCAATGGATCTATCCTTCTTGGTGCTGACTAACTCCCATTGTTCATCTCGGTGTTCGCAAATCTGGTAGATAGTGTCCTTGAGGTCTTCTTGATAAACTTCTCCAATGCGTCCTATGGTGATATGAGCTGCCATGCTCCTTCCCAGACTCCAGGTTGGTGCATTGAAAACACTATCTATAGGCTTCGTGATTGGCGCGAATATTCTTCCCGGAACGTGAGCTTGAATCTTCCAGCGCTCCTCTTCAGGCAGAGTGGCGTTGAAGGTTCCCGTGAAGCTTGGTAATCCAATGTTCAGGTACTTGGTGACTTCCTTCAGGTGAAATCCAAAAGGTGTGCCTTCATCCGGTTGAGCGTACTTAATCTTCATGTTCGTCATCCGAAAAGAGTAGAAGAGATGAGGAGTTAGAAAATGAGAAGAGAAGGGTATTCTATGGCTTTAACTTAGTGGTCGTGTCCTACAGTCAGCGTGTGCTTTGATACCATCTCTGTAGTGACCCGACCCGAATGGATCAAGTGCTCTGTGCTCAGGTGTCATCCCTGGATCAGTAATGCTGACACCACACAGTACATCGAAGGATTTATAGCAGAGTGGCAATCACACACTTATTACATTGTTGTCTCAAAGAGAACTTATTACAATAAATATGGCTTAAGGCCATCTAATAATGATAACAACGGAAGACTCGGAAGATAAATGGGTCCATCAACTCCAACGGCATCACTGAGCATAGAACCACGACCTAAAAGCACCTTACTCGTCGTCTGAAAAGTCTGCAACATGAAAGTTGCAGCCTGAAAACGGGTCAGCACATGGAATATGCTGGCAATGTAACACATAGAGAGTAATGGAATGAAATAGCTATACTATATGCATATATGGCTGGTGGAAAGCTCTATGGTTACAGTTTTGCGTAAAGCCAATTTTTCCCTACTGCAAAGGAATAAATTTATTTAACTATCATGGTAGTTGTTAAACATCGAGAATGGTTGACAGCATTCCGATCCCAATTAAGTGAACAATTAAAACCCAACAACATTAATTAGAAGTAACATGATGAGATTCACATGATATTCAAGTACTAGATACTCAAGTTGTCCATAACCGGGGACACGGCTAATCATGATTAGTTTGTACACTCTGCAGAGGTTTGCGCACTTTTCCCCACATGACTCGATCGCCTCCGGTTGTTTTCTCGCACTACATGGTGTTTGAGAAACGGATGACCGAGACATAGTCTTTCAGAAGTGCTAGCACCTTACATGTGGGGTAGACCGTACCACCTACAACCCCTACATCTGCTAGTCCACCCCGTAAGAGTTCGCACAACTTAGTCAACTATGCCAGAGCCCATAGTAGCATGTGGCTGCACACGGAAGTTTCTAGCATGAATTATCTTATGATCCCTTTGAGCCTGGGTGGCGGTCCAAAATAAAACAGGCAAGTCCTGATAGACATTAGGTGCCTCAATCCACCCAGATGTCTGTTTAAGTGGCCACCTTAGATAAACCATTAAAAATTATCAACTCACATCTGTCATGGATATCACTCACCCAATCCACGTCTACTAGCATAGCATGGCATAATAAGCAAACGTAGAAGTAACTCCCAAAGGTTTCATATTAATACAGGTAATAGTTACTACCTCATCTACTTCCCATCCCACAGTTTAATTAGATCCTAATCATGCAATGTGTGAAGATTGATCTAATGCAATAAAACATGGGTTGTAGAAAAGGTATGATCAAAGTGTTACTTGCCTTGCTGATGATCCGCGAGACCTAGGGAATCGAAGTAACAAGCGGTGCAATCCGGGTGATCTATCGCAGACAAACAACAAGCACACAATAAGTACTCATCTAATGCACAGGTAAAACTCGAACAAGAGAACGAACCAGAAAGTTCAACTTAAGAACTCCGGTTGCAAAGAAAGAACGAACCGAACAAACGACGGAAAACAAACGGCGGAAGAAAACAACTCGGTTCTAGCAAGTTGAAACTAGGTCAAATTTTACCGGGGCAAAAACTTGTTTAAGTTGATTAGACGGAACGGCGGTTTC
>NW_025241964.1:0-3211 GCF_018294505.1 Triticum aestivum
ATGACAGTGGTGGGTAATTAGAGCGTTAAACGTATTTGGTGCTCAACATTGAAGTGGTTTGGATCTGCTCTTTTGGGTCTTTTTATATTGGTATAGATATATAATTGTACGGCTAATTAAACTAGGATTGCAAACGAGTCAAACTCCAGGGAGTTGGACTGGACTCAGCTCAACTTGTATCAAATTTGAGCAAGCTCAAACTGAGCGAAGCTCATGGTTTAGTTGTAGAGAGCGGTTTGTGCTCACCTTATAACGATTTTGTGCGGATCTCAAGCTAGTTTTGAGCTAAATAACATGATATTATTTAAATAACCTAAGGCTTGTTTTTTAACAAGATAGGACACAACACAACATAACAAACCACTATCAAATATTATTCCAATCAAAACGATGGTAGTATAAAAAAATCAGGGTAGTTGGACTAGAACTTAATAGTAAGAGATGGTGGATGAACTAGCAAGAGAAGAAATAAAGGGGCGCCAGCTCTCAAACTTTGGCAAAAAATAACAGGATATTTAACACACGATTGACCATGCAACATATTGAGGCCTAAATTTTCTTTGTGCTTAATTAAGATTTCATATTTCTAGTAGTTAAAATGAAGAAAAATCATACACAACATATATGGTAATAAATTGTCCTATAATATGTATCATGATTATTTAATATTACCTCTTTATACAAATATAAGACGTTTTTGTGGGCTAAAACATTTTATATTTTTGTACGTAGGGCGTTTTGGTGGACGAGCTCTATGGACGGTCTTTTTTCCAAAAAATAAAAAAATCACGTTTTGAAGTTTCAAAAAATTCTGGAAAAAATCATACAAATTTATATGGATGTGTTTTACATTATGGTCAGAGCTTTAAAAGACAAATTCGTGAAGTTCTAATAATGAACAGTGCACATATTGTTCATCATTTTCAAAATCATTGTCTTGCCTTTTTTTTCTATAGCTCTCACTGCAAATTATACCTTCTTCAAATTTTACACATATGTAGTGTGATTTTTTTAGAATATTTGGAAACATGAAAAATATGTTTTTCAAAAATTTCAAAATAAAGGGCTTCATGGAGCTCGTCCTCCATTTAGCATTATCTGGTGGTATAACTATATTATAATGAGCTAAAATCATGCGAGGCAGTGTTGACTCAAGATCAACTGGTTTCTTGATCGAGCTACATAAAATGTTCATGCTCAGCTTATTTATTTTCTGAGTCGATCTTGAACTGAGCTAAAAGATGAGTCCACCTTGAGAGACTCATGAGCCTCAAACTTTTGTTGTACCCTAAATTGAACCACTCGATCAACTTCTAAACTCTTCATATACTTAAAGCAAGCAAATCAAAATCAATAACAATCGACCCGGTACGCCGATGTGCGGTTGTTAACCCACACCACACGTAGGACAGTCGCCGGCGGGATACCGTTAACGAAGTTATAGCTGCTGGGGCTGCCCCAACACTACCCGGAGCTCCGCCGACGGTGACACCACAGAGCTCGCCGCTCCTTCAATGGCCACGTAGGAGGTGATCCCGACGGCGGCCGCGGCGAGCGAGAAGAACGAGGCGCCGGCGAACACCCCGGCCACGAGGACGGTGCACTGGTAGCAGTGGCGTAGCCAGCCCAATAAATCAGGATGGTCCATCAATAGAAATATTTACATACGTTTATTTATTTTCAAAGAAATATTTTTTTACTACACTATATACAAGCTATGGGGAAATTCCAGGGTGGTCCATGGACCACCCTGGCCACCCCCTAGCTACGCCACTGACTGGTAGTAAGAGGCGACGCCCTCCTTTGGTCGCCGCTCCGCGCTATCGTTCCTGAGAGCTCCGGCGAGGAAGGTGCACGTCGACAGGATCGTGAGAAACCTGCATGCAGCGCGCTTGACCTTTTTCAGTACAGATAAGGCCATTGAAATCTTCGTTCGTGGAACGGTGCAGGCCGTACCATGAGAGTATCGAAGCGATGTAGTCACCGACGCGCCGATGATCGGACGACGAGCGCCTCTGCCGGCATCCGTCCCAGCAGCCGGTGGCCACCGTGAGGATGGCCTGGCTGATGAGCAGCGACGCGGCCGCCGCGATCCCGCAGTCGAACGCCGGCGTCCTCCGGTAGACGCAGTTCACCCCGTTGTACCTGACAAAGGACCTGGATTTGGTTGCCTCGCCGATGATCCCCAGCACGGCTGCTGCGAGAGCCAGGGCGCTCACGGCGGCACATATCACAACCACGTGTTTCTCCACCATGCCGGCAGAGGTCTCATCGATCTTATCTGTAGGATCGAGACAAGAATTGCCAATTATATGTAGTAGTAGTGTCTACCACGTTCTGCCTTGTTGCTAGCATGGTTTGATTCCATCCATGCCTTGTCTTGGTATAAACGTACATCACCTTGAGGAAATCGTCTATACTTTATTAGCTATATAGGTACGGTGGTATGAACCCCTGTTTTACAGAGGCATTTGCATTGTTTTCGATGAAAAATAAAGGAGGCAAGTGCACTCAGTTGGGCAGGTTCTTTGTGATTCTATCCACCCCGGTTTCAAAGTTTATGTCTTTGTAGCCCTTGGCTTTCTGACGTGCACTTTGCATACATGCATGCTTCGGCTCAATGAATAAAATGTGGGAGAGCAGAGTTATAAAAAAAAGTCCAAGACTTTGTATGGTGCTTGTATTTTTTGATTTACTAGCACATATGCCCGTGCGTTGCAACGGGAGTAAAATTAACGTGTTCATGCATGATAGCATCCCGAAGGTATCACACGGCAGGAGACGCACACCAAACTCTAAAAGAAATGCATATCAGTCAGCCATTAATCATGCAACAACCCTTAACACGGGTACTAAGGTCAATTAATTCTCCTTATAATTCTACCATCTACACTTAGTTAGCTTTACACCTCCACACATCCAACTTGTAGCACACTGATTGACCTCACTACAACATTCGTCCGACTTGTAGCAGTGGCGGTCATCCTTGTTGTGTCCATGTGGTCGGCTTTGCTAGGTTGTCCGTATGACTTGTTGTCTTGGCATCATTTATGTAACTGGTTTTGCGGCACGGCGGTCCAACTTCCTAATAGAAAAATAATAGTAGCGACTGATGTTACATTGGTGTGCTTTCGGATGTAGCAAGCAATTGGCCTTCCAATGTTGTGTTCTGCTTTAAGCAACATAAGCGGGCCTAAAACTGGTGTGTGTG
>NW_025241965.1:0-3211 GCF_018294505.1 Triticum aestivum
GTTCCAGCCAAAAAAAAATTATATGATGACATCAGCCGACTTAGACTTCGCGAAGTCTAAGTTGACTGAGACCTAGACAAACCCTTCACAAATTGTTGCGCAACGATCGAATGGACACAAAATCTGACCGAAAACGAGTTGTTTTCAGCCGAATGAAAATTAGCAAAACCGTAAAATAATGTGCAATAAACCTAATCACAGTTTGAATGAAAAAAGATCACTACCAATGCCAAGTCAAAATTCTCTCAATATATTCTACAAAAAAAACTATAGTATGTATGTATAAATAAAGGCGTGCAAGGATTTTATATTTAATTAATTACAACAGTAAGGCCTCTTTTGGTTCATAGGATAGGATTATCATAGGAATAGGAATCTTGTAGGAAATGAAATGACATGTATCTCAAATCTTATGAGTAGGAATAGAAAATAAGATGTCATTTGATTGACACCAAAGGAATTTTTTCATTGAGTCTAGACTCTTTTTTATTTTCCTATGAAATGTGGGGGATAGGGGGATATGAACCAATCCTATGTAAGAATAGGAATCCATTCCTATGAACCAAATAGCTCTAAAGGAAAAAATTCTATAAGAATCCTATCCTCTAGAATCCTATGAAATTCCTATAAACCAAAGGAGGCCTTGATACATATAATGCAATATTGCTATGGATTATGGATGGAAAAGCTAAAAATAATATACGAGAATAACCAAAACACAAAGCAAGAGTTTGTAATCCAACAAGGATAAACTGTCATACAATATCAACAAAAGAACCAAATAATTAAACAATGACTCAACTTTGCCATGCTTAAAATCCAAACATTTCGGATTTATCATTTCGGTAAAAAGAGCCAACAAGGTTAGCCTCGGGTTGGTCTTATTTTTGTTTTGAACTCCGAACGCGGAACACCGCCTCTTCGACGGCATGATGCCAGCACGCCGGCCGGATGCGTGGACGCCATGCATCGCCGCTACGACGATTAGGCTCCTTGACACGGCATCATCGCCGCGCTTTATCCTAATCACACGAAGAGGACACGTGTGGGCGCTCTCCTGCAAACCCTGCGCCCGCCCGCCCGGTTTCAGACGTCGTCGTCAAACGCGACAGGACAGGAAAGGAATGGCGACCCCACCAGAACGAGAGGTCAGCATCGCCCGTAGGGGATGGCCCACATCGTCTTCCTCCGCGCGGCAGCCGCCGACCTCACCGCCGGCAAGCCGTCGCTCGCGGGCGTGCCGTCCTCCGCGCCGCTCTCCGCGGCCGCCGCGGTCATCCCGTCGTCGCCGGAGGCCGCCGTGGCCGTCTGGCGCGACGGCGCCTCCCCGCTGGCGCCCCTCGCCGCCACCGTCGTCGGGCTGCTCAGCTCCCTCGACGTCGTCGCCTTCGTAGCCTCCCATGCCAGAGGAGGAGGCGCCGAGGCGGACGCAATGAGAACTCCGGTCGGTGAGGTGGTGCCGCGGGAGCCGGCGCTGGTCCGCGAGGTCGAGCCCGACGCCAGGTTGATAGAGATAATGGACCTGATGAAGCAGGGGGCGAGGCGAGTCCTCGTCCGCAAGAACTTCACGGAAGGATGCCCCATCAACAAGCAGCCCTTCGCGCCCTTCTACAAGGCCGCGCTCAAGATCACCGGCACGCCGCGCGCCGCCGCGACCCAAACGGTCAGCCGGTCGTGGTCGTCCACGTTCGGCTGCGACAAGTACTGCTGCCTGACGCGGGAAGACATCGTCCGCTTCCTCATCAACTGCCTAGGCGCCCTCGCGCCGATCCCGCTGCAGTCGATCTCCTCCCTCGGAGCCATCAGCCGCGGCTACTGCCACGTCGACGCCTCCTCGCCTGCCATGGAGGTCGTCTGGAAGATACCCTCCGACCCGCGCGCGGTGGCCGTCGTGCGGACGAACCGCGACGGGTCGCATGTGATTCTCGGGGAGATATCCGCTCACAAGCTGTGGAAGCGCGACCATGTGGCCGCTGCCGACGCGATGGCGAGGCTGTCGGCGCTGCACTTCGCCACCGGCATTGACGAGAACGGGGCGGCACCGGCTGCAGCTAATGGCGTCGGTGCCGGCGCACGACGGGGTGAGGTGGAGAATGATATCGTGCCTTCTCCAAGGTCTATGAGGTTCAGCAGCAGGAGAATCGGGTTCTCGGCGTGCCTTGCCAGCCAAATGGTCCCGAGTCACCGGGAGAACACGGTGCTCACCTGCAAGACCACGAGCTCTCTCGCCGCCGTCATGGCGCAGATGCTGGCGCACAGGGCCACGCACCTCTGGGTCGTCCAAGGTGACGACACGGAGGAAGCCATCTTGGTTGGCATGGTTGGCTACATGGACATCTTCAACGCAGTCACCAGCGGTGTTCTTGTTCTTCCTGCTTGATCGCGGGCAAATTTTGCAGAAGGAATCCGCTGCTTTCTTGATTGATTTCTGTTAAGATCGAGGAGGGAAACTTAGAGCAAAACAGGTAGGAGCAGAGCTGTTGGCACTGAGTAGGAAGGAACTCAAAACTCAACCACTATTGGCTGGTGAGAGTACATTGCAATTTGCAAGTCAGGGTATGTTTGGATTGTAGCCAAAATGAACATTACCAATTTTTTACACATGTCCAAATTTTTTGTCATTGTTTGGATGGTGGCCAGTTTTTTTGGCATGCCAATGCCTCCTCTGCTCCTCACTAGTTCAATTTCCTTGGCAATGTTGACCAACTCATGGGCCAATCTTCATTGGTTAGAGGCCAATGTTTTTCATACTAAAGTCAGCTCTTCGAAAATACAAAGGTGAACATATCACAAAATCCGCGTCCCTCTGCTCTCCCTCCATCTTTTTAACAGAGGAAGTAGTGGTGGTGTATAATATTATGACAAAATACATTGTCCATCTAACCAGCCTTGCAGCAGTGAGCAAACAGGTAGTGAAATGCATCTGACAGAAGAAAACTATAATTATCGTTCTGCTTGTGAAGGAGGCATGTGGCAAAGTAATGTTTTGTTGTAAACTAGTAATAATAGAGTGATGGCAAAGTTGTTTCAATGCCACTAAACTTTCCTTAGATCAATGTCATATCAATTAAATAATACTCCCTCCGTCTGAAAAAACTTGTCCCTCAAATAGATGTATCTAGCACCAAGTTAGTGCTAGATACATCCATTTGAGACACAAGTTTAGGACAAGTTTTTCCGGACGGAGGGAGTAACATGTTTAGGTATGGAG
>NW_025241966.1:0-602 GCF_018294505.1 Triticum aestivum
GATAGGTGGAGCTCTCCAACCGGTTGTGATCGGTCAGCCCATAGGAACACTTGGGAGCAACGTCCGGGCCATACCCACAGCAAGATCCCCTCCGTGTAGAGCGGACACTGCTGTTTCCCCCCTCCAGGTGCCGGTGGCAGCGCCGTCTGTGAGGGGGGCACCCCTCAGAGCCGCGTGCGGCCTCTTCGGACATGCCACAACACCTTAAGGCATGTATGAGGGCCCGGTGTGACGCTCCGGTGGCATTGCTACCGCTAGGCGCCCCCGTCCCGCCTAAGCCTAGAGCGGTTGACCACAAGATCTAACGCTTTGACTTTCCCCGGATGGGCTTTGACCAGTGGACCTCTCCACCCGGTTGTGGTAGATCAGCCTATAGGAACAATTGGGAGCAACATCCGGGCCAAACCACAGCAAGATCCTCATCGTATAGACCCGACGTGACCGTTTCCGCCCTCCATGTGCCGGCGGCGGCGCCGCCCGTGAGGGGGGCCACACCCCGGAGATGTATGCTTCCTCTTCAAACATGCCACCACACCTTAAGGCATGTATGAGGGCCCAGTGCATCGCTCCGGTGGCATTACTACCCCAGGGCCCCTGTTCCG
>NW_025241966.1:2450-3211 GCF_018294505.1 Triticum aestivum
ATGGATGATGGCCCGGTGCGACGCTCCGATGGCATTGCTACCCCACAGGGCCCCCGTCCCGCCTAACCCTGGAGCGGTTGACCACGAGATCTAACCCTTTGACTTCCCCGGACAGGCTTCCACCAGTTGACCTCTCCACCTGGTTGTGGTTGGTCAGCCCATAGGAACACATGGGAGCAATGTCAGGGCCAAACCCACAGCAAGATCCCCTCCGTATAGACGCGACACGGCCATTTCCCCTCTCTAGGTGCCGGCGGCGGCGCCGTCCGTGGGGGGGCCACACCTCGGAGCCGCGTGCCGCCTCTTCAGACATGCCACCACACCTTAAGGCATGTATGAGGGCCCGGTGCGATGCTCCGGTGGCATTGCTACCTCCAGGGCCACCCGTCGTATAGACCCGACGCGGCCGTTTCCCCCTCCATGTGCCGGCGGGTGCGCCATCTATGAGGGGGGCCACACCCCGGAGACGCGTGCTGCCTCTTCAGACATGCCACCACACCTTAAGTCATGTATGAGGGCCCGGTGCGATGCTCTGGTAGCATTACTAACCCAGGGCCCCCGTCCCGCCTTACCTTGGAGCGGTTGACCACGAAATCTAACCCTTTGACTTCCCCGTACGAGCTTTGACCAGTGGACCTCTCCACATGGTTGTGGTCGGTCAGCCCATAGGAACAAATGGTAGCAACACCCGGGGCGAACCCAGAGCAAGATCCCCTCCGTATAGACGCGAAGCGGCCGTTTCCCCCCTCCAGGTGCCGGTG
>NW_025241967.1:0-3210 GCF_018294505.1 Triticum aestivum
GACTATGAATCCTCCAGCCGGTTAGGCGTCACGTTCTGAGCATCTAAGAGTCATTGTGGATCGCCGGTGAACAAAGTCTCTGAAGGTTTGAAAGTCTCCCTTGAAGACTTACCAGAGTGATTGGGCGAGGACTGGGTATCCTTAGCTCAAGGGGAATAAGGTGAAGACACGGTCTTCTGAGTTAAATCTCAGCCTCCCTAACCAGACGTACAATTGTCACAGCAACTGGAACTGGTCCAACAATCCTTGTCTTCAACGAGCAACTGGTTCTATCCTTCTCATCTCTTTATTCACAGTTGGTCCTTGTGAAGTCATTGCCTATTTGCATTATCTATTTGTCTTCATGGTGTGACTGCTTGTTCTGATTGGCTTCATACTGTCTTCCATCCTGATCCATACTGCCTAGCTGCTATTAGTCTTTGTGCTTTCACTTCATTGAATACTTGACTATGGCTTGCCTAGTGTAGTCTACCTTCCGCTGCATGTTAATAGGTTCATTTCTATCGATTATCTTCGAAACTTTCATGTTTTGAAGACTTTCATAAAAATCGCCTATTCACCCCCCCTCTAGTCAATCACTAGCACTTTAAATTGGTATCAGAGCAAGGTACTCCCTTGTTTTGTGTGATTCGGTTTAACCACCTGGAGTTTTAGCTATGTCCACTGCAGGGATAATCAAAGTCTCCGCTGCGTGGTGCCCCATCTTCGATGGAACTAAATATCCCTACTGGAAGAATAAGATGTGCATGCATCTTGAAGCCATTGATGTCGACCTCTGGTATGTCGTCAAGAATGGCGTCCCCAAGGCTGGTGAAGGTGTCACCGTTGCTGATGTCAAGAAGTTCGTTCAACTGGACTCCACTGCCAAGAACATCATCTGTGGTCATCTGACCAAAGGGCAGTATGGTCGTGTGAGTGCTCTGGAAACATCTAAGCTAGTCTGGGACTGGCTCTCCAAGGTCAACGAAGGCATCTCAACCCAGAGAGATCAAAGGATCAGTGTCCTTTGCAACCTCTTCAACCGCTTCAAGAGAAACGACAATGAGAATGTTCAGCTCACGTTTGATCGCCTTACTGATATCACAAATGAGCTTCAAGCTCTCGGCGCTACTGAGATCACCAAGCATGAAATCGTCAAGACACTCCTGAGATCACTTGACAGCTCATTTGACACCCTAGCCCTGATGATTCAAGAACGCCCTGACTTCAAGAAACTCGATCCGTCTGACATACTTGAAAGGCTCAACACACATGAGTTTCAGCTTTCTGAGAAAAGAAATATTTACGGTCCCAACTATGGCCGAACTCGTGCCTTGAAGGCAAAAGTTGTTTCCTCATCTGAAGAAGAATCTGACTGCAGTTCTGATGATCCTGAAGACATTGGAAGAGAGCTTGCTATGCTTGTGAAGAAGTTCCAAAAATTCACCAAGAAGAAAGGCTTTAGAAAGTCTTCATGATCCAGCTCAAGGAATGATGAAGCTTCTGCTCATGACTACAAGAAGAGAACATGCCACAAGTGCAAGAAACCTAGTCACTACATCTCTGAGTGTCCGCAGTGGGACAATGAGAACAACAAGAAGAAAAAGAGCAAGGAATATGATTCTGACGACAAGAAGAAGAAGAAATACTCAAAGTCTTCTTCCAAGTCTTCCTCAAAGTCTTCATCACACAAGAAGAGCTCATCTGGCAAGGCTCGTGTGTTTGTTGGCAAGGAAATGGATTCAGAGGAGGAGTCTGCTTCTGAGGAGGCAGAGGTGGAGTCTGAGGAGGAGTCCAATTCTGGCATTGCAAGTCTGGCTATAGCCTACGTTGCCAAGTCCATCTTCAACACTGAAGACAATGACTTCGTCACCGATGCCGATGCTAATGACAAGGACAACTCTACTCCACCTATTGCTTCATGGCACGCGGTGCCAAGGTAAACTCACACAATACTCACTATCAAACATCCAGTGAAGATGACTCTGATTGTAATTCCAAACCCAGCTACAAAATACTTGCTAAAATTGCAACTGAACAACATAAAGCTATGGAACATATTCAAAAACTGTTAGACAAAAGCGATGACTTGTTGGACGCTGAAATGACTCGATCTTAGTCCTTAATTGAAGACATAAAAAATCTTCATGTTAAGTATGAGGAACTTGAAAGCCGTCATGAAACGCTCTCAACAACTCATGAAAAGCTTTCCTACGATTATCTTCAAAGGAAGCAAGAACTTGAGAAATTGAGAGCGGCTCATGAAGATCTTCAAAAGGAAAACGAGTCACTTCGCGCCGAACAGATCAGTCCCGCTCAGGAAGGATTTGAACCACCATGTCTTAAATGCCTTGAGCGTGATAACGCTACTTTTGTTGCTGGATGTTCTACTGCTGCTACTATTGCAATATCTTCAACTGTTGATGTGGTAACTAACCCCTCTGCTGAGGATGCCACTACTATTGCTGATGAAAATGCTAGGTTGAAGACATTGCTTGAAACAGGGATGTACAAAAGTCTCAAGGGGCATCAGACACTATGTGATGTCCTCAAAAGGCAGATTCTGAACCGAAACCCTAGGAAAGAGGGTGTTGGGTTTGAAAGGAAAATGAATGCTAATGGCTCTTACTGGAAGCCTGAGCAGTACCCCAAAACCACATGGGTTGCTGCAAAAGAACCTTCAGTGGATCCATATACCCTATCTGGCTTCACTTATGCTAATCCTATTGTCATTGATGAATCCTTTGATGCAAACTATAAACTGTTTAAGAATCAGAATGGTGAAGTGTTTGCCACGTATATTGGTACTAACTGCAGGAATGGGCCACTTACGAAGAAAGTCTGGGTGCCCAAAAGGTGTCTGGAGAATCTTCATGTGAATGTCGTCATGACATCACAAGGGAAGAAGACAAACCCCAGACCATAGGCTTCATATGGTCCAAAGGCTTCATACAGACAGAGGACTCACCTGAGTCGCACTAACACAAATGTTTTGCAGGGAAACTATACTCAGGGCTATGAATATGAGCGTGTTTCATCAAACCGCCATGTTCATAAGACCTAGAACTACTCTGCTTATTCTTATGAGTACTATTCTCCACCTGCAAGACTATTTGCTAGGGCTCCAAAGCCGAAGTTCTCAGATGCTGCACTTAGACTCATTGCTTCGAAGCCACCCTTGAAGATGTGGGTGGCTAAGAAAGCTTAACTCTCTTTTGTAGGGAAAGGTCT
>NW_025241968.1:0-3210 GCF_018294505.1 Triticum aestivum
AAGTGAGCTTGGGGTGGAGAAAGTTTGGCCTTCATGAGTTCTTGTTCCGCCTAGAGAGCACCAATGTAGTTGTCGTTGAGGGACTTGTAGTTCTCGAGGAAGATCGTCTTGGAGATGTAGTTGTGCAATCCCATCATGAAGTGGAACTTCATCGAAATGGGGTCGTCCATGCCGGCTCGTCGCAAGGCAATCTTCATCTCCTTGAAGTACTCGTCGATGGACTTGGATCCTTGGATGGTGTTCTCCAATTGGCGTTGAAGTTGTTCCGTGTAGGTTGGAGGCACAAACTCTCGCCGCAAAGCTCTCTTCGTCTTGGGCCAACTCATGTCGTAGCTCTCCGAAGGTGTGTGAAGCCACCATGTGGACGCGTAGTCGTGGAAGTTCCTTGTGGCGCACTTCACTTGATGTTTGGGAGGGACTTGATGTAGCTTGAGGTAGTCGTCCATCAAACGCTCCCACTCGAGATACTCCTCTGGTTCTTGAGTCCCATAGAAAGAAATCGCGTGGTCGATGTCAAGGTCGTAGTAGCTCGTGGAAGTCGCGGACTTGAGCTTGGGGATCTTCTCTTGAGCTTAGTCTTGAGGTGCTTGTTGGCGAAGATGCCATATATCCGAAGGCGAAGATGCCTTGAAGTCGCTTGGCGAAGATGCCAAAGTGGTTGGTGTAGCCGTAGCTCCGTCTTGGTGGTGCTTGTCTCGCGGTCTTCTCTTGTGGTCATGAAGTTTGGACTTGGTGTGAATTAGAGCTTGTTTGGACTTGTAGGTAGGCGCATCTCGAGCATCTTCTTTTTGATGGTGTCGTTGTCGCACTTGAGCTCATAGTAGATGTCGTTCGTCGTCGTCGTGCACATGTTCCTTGGAGGTGACGTGCCCTTCGTGACGAGATGGATCACGAACGTGATGGTGGTCGCCATGGAGATGTGGACGAGGACGACTTGCGCTTGCATCATTTTTGCACTCCGAAGACTTGTGACTTGAACGTCGCCGCCTTGAGGATGATGAAGGGGAAGAACGGTTGATCAACAAGGTCCGAATCTCCTCCATCCTTGCATCTTGATCCTCCTTTTGTGCGGAAAGCTTGTTGTTGATGTAGTTGTACACACCGTCATTGTTGTGGAAGACCGGAGATGAAATGCCTTGCCTATCCATCACAAGATTCGAGCCAATATGAGTGGAGAAAGAGAAGAACGAATACCAAATGTACCTTGGCCGAAGTTGAAAGTGGATCAATGATCACTCCAATGTGGACAAGGAAATAACACAATTGGTACCAATTCTTGTCGGTTTCTCACACCTACACAAGTAAGGCTTATGGTGGAGCTCGGTGAGGATAGTGGCATAAAAATTTGATGTAAAATGTTAGCAAGAGTCAATAATGTTGAAAGAGATTCACAAATTCGCAAGTGTAACAAGTAGACCAATAGCAATGTGTGGCACACGGAAACACACACACGGATAGATAAATGGGGTCGTGCAACCAAGGATGAGCACAAAATGTGGAATCCACGGAAAACGCTCGTGTTGCACAACTCAAGAGAGACGCTAGCACGATTGCTCTATAGGCGGATACGACACTTGTGCACAACCTATAAGATGCAAAATGTATCCACTTTCTATCCCAAGTATGCTATATATGTATGGTTCCCGGTGTTTCTCACAAGGTGATCCAAGATGATCTTATACGACAAGCTTATATGCAATGGGGTATGATGCTATGGCACTTGCTTACAAGCTTCGATGTTCTTTCTCCTTTTCTTTTTCTTTGTATATGGCCACTTTGCGAAATGCACAAACCAAGATAGCAATTGTATATATGCAGGAACAAACTTGAGGCACAAGGGATGATATGATGATACCAATATGATATGGTATGTATGCAATGCAAGGGTGGATCACTAATGTGCACAAGTAACGTTGCCGGCAATACTCAAATGGCTAGTCTTGATAGGCAAGTAACACAAAATGGGATAGGGGTTATCAATGCAATGACAAGGGAAAATACAATGGAGGGGTACCACGATACCAAGATGATATGGAGGTTACCGTCCGTGTCGATGATGAGTGGCGGTGATCTTGATGGAGATACCAAGATGATGGAGACTCGTCCCTAAGTAGCCGAAACACCTTAGGAAACGGAAAAACCACAACTCAAAATCTCAAGGACAAAAGTCAAATGGTGGTAGCGGAATGCGGTGGTGTTGCCATAGGCAATGCGGAAGTGGAGGTTATGGTGGTGGACTATACACGGTGTCAGAGTTGAAAGCACGGTCCCTAAGTAGCCGAAACACCTTAGGAGACACAATTCACAACACAAACAAAATTGGGTTAAGTTGGGGTGACGGAAGTGTATAGTGGTCAAGCCTATGCGGAAGTGGTGGTGGTGGTTGATGAAGAAGCAACCGTCCCTAAGTAGCCTAGACACCTTAGGAGACTCAAATCACTCCTCAAGCAACCACATATGCGCTGGGGATCAATATTGGTTTGGTTGCGGGAGTCGGTGGTGGTGTAGCGGATGATGTGGTGGAAGCCCTAGGCAAAGATGCCAAAATTGTAAAAATTTGACGGAGTCAAAAGATGTTGGTTGTATTTTTGTGGGAAGGAGGATGTCAAGAGCTTTTCAACGAGCTAAAGAACGCGAAAATCGGACTCCGGATGAATTAGTTATGGCCGAAATAAAAATCAGCGAAGGTGATATCTACAAGTAGCGGACATCCGGAAAAAACGGTCGTCCGGTCGCCGGACGTCCGGTCGGGTCGGAAATCCGCTGATTCTGCTCGGGTTAGGGGGTTCCGGTCGTCCGGTAAGGTCGGACGTCCGGTGGTTCCTGCGGCTCCGGACGTCCGGTAAGATGACGGTCGTCCGGTGTATCGGGGTCAACTCCAGATCCGAGATTCAGGACGCGATTTTGGGCGGAATTTGGGGATTTTGGGGTCAAAATTGATGGGATTTCATGGATGAAAGATGGGGAAACTTGGGGAAATGCTAGATCCACTCGAAACCAAGCAAATCCATGGATCAAAATCAACAAAACATCATCAAACCAACAAATCACAAAAAAAATTTGGGGCTATTTTTGGTGGGGATTTTCGAATTTAGGAAGAAATCAAGCAAAAGAAGGCTAGAAAACGGTGGGGAGGCTCCGAAATCATGATCAACGTGGCTCATGATACCAAGATGATGCAGGGTAGGAACCCTAGGGGCCGATCTTTCA
>NW_025241969.1:0-948 GCF_018294505.1 Triticum aestivum
GAGAACTCATCTGTTACACGAGCACTTCAATGTTTTTTAAACTTATTTGAACTCCAGACTTCTTTTGTGTTCAGTATGCAGCATTCAAAGCGACGTCATCAATTTCCAACATGTTCTGACATCATTTGTTGTTTTTCGGTCATTTACCTAATTGTTTAGAGAGCTAAATGACCGTGAAATTGAAAATCACTACAAAATGAATTCTGAAAATGTTGAAACTTGGCATGGTATCATCATTTCACCCGCATAGCATGTGCGAAATAGTAGAGAGGGTCACGGCAAAAACTGGATGCACTTCGTGCATAAACTGGACGCACTTCGTGTACAAACTGGACAAACTCTTTCGGAGTATCAGGGTTTCGGACGAGAACTCATCTGTTACACGGGCACTTCAATGTTTTTTAAACTTATTTGAACTCCGGACTTCTTTTGTGTTCAGTATGCAGCATTCAAAGTGACGTCATCAATTTCAGACATGTTCTGACATCATTTGTTGTTTTTCGGTCATTTACCTAATTGTTTAGAGAGCTAAATGACCGTGAAATTGAAAATCACTACAAAATGAATTCTGAAATTGTTGAAACTTGGCATGGTATCATCATTTCACCCGCATAGCATGTGCAAAAGAGTAGAGAGGGTCACGGCAAAAACTGGACGCACTTCGTGTACAAACTGGACAAACTCTTTCGGAGTATCAGGGTTTCTGACGAGAACTCATCTGTTACACGAGCACTTCAATGTTTTTTAAACTTATTTGAACTCCGGACTTCTTTTGTGTTCAGTATGCAGCATTCAAAGCGACGTCATCAATTTCCAACATGTTCTGACATAATTTGATGTTTTTCGGTCATTTACGTAATTGTTTAGAGAGCTAAATGACCGTGAATGAAAATCACTACAAAATGAACTCTGGAAATGTTGAAACTTGGCATGGTATCATCATTTGAC
>NW_025241969.1:1796-2038 GCF_018294505.1 Triticum aestivum
AGCATTCAAAGCGACGTCATCAATTTCCAACATGTTCTGACATCATTTGATGTTTTTCGGTCATTTACCTAATTGTTTAGAGAGCTAAATGACCTTGAAATTGAAAATCACTACAAAATGAATTCTGAAAATGTTGAAACTTGGCATGGTATCATCATTTGACCCGCATAGCATGTGCGAAAGAGTAGAGAGGGTCACGGCAAAAACTGGACGCACTTCGTGTACAAACTGGACAAACTCTT
>NW_025241969.1:2462-3210 GCF_018294505.1 Triticum aestivum
AGTATCAGGGTTTCGAACGAGAACTCATCTGTTACACGGGCACTTCAATGTTTTTTAAACTTATTTGAACTTTGGACTTCTTTTGTGTTTAGTATGAAGCATTCAAAGCGACGTCATCAATTTCCAACATGTTCTAACATCATTTGTTGTTTTTCGGTCATTTACCTAATTGTTTAGAGAGCTAAATGACCGTGAAATTGAAAATCACTACAAAATGAATTCTGGAAATGTTGAAACTTGGCATGGTATCATCATTTGACCCGCATAGCATGTGCTAAATAGTAGAGAGGGTCACGGCATAAACTGGATGCACTTCGAGTACAAACTAGACAAACTCTTTCGGAGTATCAGGGTTTCGGACGAGAACTCATCTGTTACATGGACACTTCAATGTTTTTAAAACTTATTTGAACTCCGGACTTCTTTGGTGTTTAGTATGCAGCATTCAAAGTGACGTCATCAATTTCCAACATGTTCTGACATCATTTGTTGTTTTTCGGTCATATACCTAATTGTTTAGAGAGCTAAATGACCGTGAAATTGAAAATCACTACAAAATGAATTCTGAAAATGTTGAAACTTGGCATGTATCATCATTTCACCCGCATAGCATGTGCGAAAGAGTAGAGAGAGTCACGGCAAAAACTGGACGCACTTCGTGTACAAACGTGACAAACTCTTTCGGAGTATCAGGGTTTCTGACGAGAACTCATCTGTTACACGAGCACTTCAATGTTTTTTAAACTTA
>NW_025241970.1:0-3209 GCF_018294505.1 Triticum aestivum
TAGAAGCCTTGATTCGTTTCTTGTTTCGAAATTGCGTATGCCGCCATTTGAAAATCCAATAATAACTTATAAATGTAGGAGTCACATAATTTTTAGTACTTTTTCATAACCTTTTAATTTATTACTATACATTTTCTCCTCCATTGAAACTCAGAACTCAATTAAATAGGACATTCAACAAATTATAAGAACCTTTCCATCATTCCATTCTTCGAGAGTAGTCACGACCGCCGTATGGAAGTCGAACAGCTTGTCCACATAAATTATTCATGTTTAGCACCTTTACTTAAACTTTTGATCCGTTACCGTATATTTGTTTCGCTTAAAAGAAACTTACTTAAATAGCATCATTTAGAAATTCCATCAGCATTTCTTCCTTTCAACCTTTGGAAGTTGTATATTCGACCATATTGATCTCGTATAACAATTTATAACTAGTAATCATATTATTTCATCACCAATTTTATTCCCTTTTGATCCATCACTGTAGATTTTCATTTCATTGAAAACTGAAAACTTATTAATGAAGCGTCATTGACATATTCCGAAATCATTTCCACCATTTCATGATTCGAGGGTAGTCCGTGTATCTATATGCACCTCAGATAGCAACTTACCTATAGAAATTAGACAATTTGGTACAATTTTTAACCGTTTTGATCCATCATGTTAGATTTTCTATTTTGGCGAAACTGAATACTTGTTTAAATAGCATTACCGACAAGTCATAGAAGCCTTGATTCGTTTCTTGTTTTGAAATTGCGTATGCCGCCATTTGAAAATCCAACAATAACTTATAAATGTAGAAGTCACATAATTTTTAGTAGTTTTTCATAACCTTTTAATTTATTACTATACATTTTCTCCTCCATTGAAACTCAGAACTCATTTAAATAGGACATTCAACAAATTATAAAAACCTTTCCATCATTCCATTCTTCGAGAGTAGTCTCGACCGCCGTATGGAAGTCGAACAGCTTATCCACATAAATTATTAATGTTTAGCACCTTTACTTAAACTTTTTATCCGTTACCGAATATTTTTTCGCTTAAAAGAAACTTACTTAAATAGCATCATTTAGAAATTCCATCAGCATTTCTTCCTTTCAACCTTTGAAAGTTGTATGTTCTATCATATTGATCTCGTATAACAATTTATAACTAGTAATCATATTATTTCATCACCAATTTTATTCCCTTTTGATCCATCACTATAGATTTTCATTTCATTGAAAAATGAAAACTTATTAATGAAGTGTCAGTGACATATTCCGAAATCATTTCCACTATTTCATGCTTCGAGGGTAGTCCGTGCATCTATATGCACCTCAGATAGCAACTTACCTCTAGAAATTAGACAATTTGGTACAATTTTTATTCGTTTTGATCCATCATGGCAGATTTTCTATTTTGGCGAAACTGAATACTTGTTTAAATAGCATTGCCGACAAGTGATAGAAGCCTTGATTCGTTTCTTGTTTCGAAATTGCGTATGCCGCCATTTGAAAATCCAATTATAACTTATAAATGTAGGAGTCACATAATTTTTAGTACTTTTTCATAACCTTTTAATTTATTACTATACATTTTCTCCTCCATTGAAACTCAGAACTCATTTAAATAGGACATTCAACAAATTATAAAAACCTTTCCATCATTCCATTCTTCGACAGTAGTCTCGACCGCCGTATGGAAGTCGAACAGCTTATCCACATAAAGTATTCACGTTTAGCACCTTTACTTAAACTTTTGATCCGTTACCGTATATTTTTCGCTTAAAAAAACTTACTTAATTAGCATCACTTAGAAATTCCATCAGCATTTCTTCCTTTCAACCTTTGGAAGTTGTATGTTCTATCATATTGATCTCGTATAACAATTTATAACTAGTAATCATCTTATTTGATCACCAATTTTGTTCCCATTTTGATCCATCACTATAGATTTTCATTCCGTTGAAAACTGAAAACTTATTAATGAAGCATCATCGACATATTCTGAAATCATTTCCACCATTTCATGTGCTTCGAGGGTAGTCTGTGCATCTATATGCACCTCAGATAGCAACTTACCTATAGAAATTAGATAATTTGGTACAATTTTTAACCGTTTTGATCCATCATGGTAGATTTTCTATTTTGGCGAAACTGAATACTTGTTTAAATAGCATTACCGACAAGTCATAGAAGCCTTGATTCGTTTCTTGTTTCGAAATTGCGTATGCCGCCATTTGAAAATCCAACAATAACTTATAAATGTAGGAGTCACATAATTTTTAGTAGTTTTTCATAACCTTTTAATTTATTACTATACATTTTCTCCTCCATTGAAACTCAGAACTCATTTAAATAGGACATTCAACAAATTAAAAAACCTTTCCATCATTCCATTCTTCGAGAGTAGTCTCGACCGCCGTATGGAAGTCGAACAGCTTATCCACATAAATTATTCATGTTTAGCACCTTTACTTAAACTTTTTATCCGTTACCGTATATTTTTTCGCTTAAAAGAAACTTACTTAAATAGCATCATTTAGAAATTACATTAGCATTTCTTCCTTTCAACCTTTGGAAGTTGTATGTTCTATCATATTGATCTCGTATAACAATTTATAACTAGTAATCATATTATTTGATCACCAATTTTATTCCCTTTTGATCCATCACTATAGATTTTCATTTCATTGAAAAACGAAAACTTATTAATGAAGTGTCAGTGACATATTCCGAAATCATTTCCACCATTTCATGCTTCGAGGGTAGTCCGTGCATCTATATGCACCTCAGATAGCAACTTACCTCTAGAAATTAGACAATTTGGTACAATTTTTATTCGTTTTGATCCATCATGGCAGATTTTCTATTTTGGCGAAACTGAATACTTGTTTAAATAGCATTGCCGACAAGTGATAGAAGCCTTGATTCGTTTCTTGTTTCGAAATTGCGTATGCCGCCATTTGAAAATCCAATAATAACTTATAAATGTAGGAGTCACATAATGTTTAGTACTTTTTCATAACCTTTTAATTTATTACTATACATTTTCTCCTCCATTGAAACTCAGAACTCAATTAAATAGGACATTCAACAAATTATAAGAACCTTTCCATCATTCCATTCTTCGAGAGTAGTCTCGACCGCCGTATGGAAGTCGAACAGCTTATCCACATAAATTATTCATGTTTAGCACCTTTACTTAAACTTTTGATC
>NW_025241971.1:0-3209 GCF_018294505.1 Triticum aestivum
TGGACCTACGAAGTTCAGCAGTAACTTGATCCGAAGTACCTTGATCATCATCATTGTTTTCCTCTTCAGTTGGTGTGGGCATCACAGGAACGGTTTCCTGCGCTGCGCCACTTTCCCGCTCAAGAGGTAGTACTTCATCGAGTTCTACTTTCCTCCCACTTACTTCTTTCGAGAGAAACTCTTTTTCCAGAAAGCATCCATTCTTGGCAACAAAGATCTTGCCTTCGGATCTTAAGTAGAAGGTATACCCGACAGTTTCCTTAGGGTATCCTATGAATACGCATTTTTCCGACTTGGGTTCGAGCTTTTCAGGTTGAAGTTTCTTGACATAAGCATCGCATCCCCAAACTTTTAGAAACGACAGCTTAGGTTTCTTTCCAAACCATAATTCATACGGTGTCGTCTCAACGGATTTAGACGGTGCCCTATTTAAAGTGAATGTAGCTGTCTCTAGAGCGTATCCCCAAAATGATAGCGGTAAATCGGTAAGAGACATCAGAGACCGCACCATATCCAATAGGGTGCGATTACGACGTTCGGACACACCGTTTCGCTGAGGTGTTCCAGGCGGCGTGAGCTGTGAAACGATTTCTTTAAGTGTGTACCAAATTCGTGACTTAAGTATTCTCCTCCACGATCTGATCGTAAGAATTTTATCTTTCGGTCACGTTGATTCTCTACCTCATTCTGAAATTCCTTGAACTTTTCAAAGGTCTCAGACTTGTGTTTCATTAAGTAGACATACCCATATCTACTCAAGTCATCTGTGAGAGTGAGAACATAACGATATCCTCCGCGAGCCTCAACGCTCATTGGACCGCACACATCGGTATGTATGATTTCCAACAAGTTGGTTGCTCGCTCCATTGTTCCAGAGAACGGAGTCTTGGTCATTTTGCCCAAAAGGCATGGTTCGCACGTGTCAAACGATTCATAATCAAGAAACTCTAAAAGTCCATCGGCATGGAGCTTCTTCATGCGCTTGACACCAATGTGACCAAGGCGGCAGTGCCACAAGTATGTGGGACTATCGTTATCAACTTTAAATCTTTTGGCATCTACACTATGAACATGTGTAATATTACGCTCGAGATTCATTAAGAATAAACCATTGACCATCGGAGCATGACCATAAAACATATCTCTCATATAAATCGAACAACCATTATTCTCAGACTTAAATGAGTAGCCATCTCGTATTAAACGAGATCCAGATACAATGTTCATGCTCAAACTTGGCACTAAATAACAATTATTAAGGTTCAAAACTAATCCCGTAGGTAAATGTAGAGGCAGCGTGCCGACGGCGATCACATCGACTCTGGAACCATTCCCGACGCGCATCGTCACCTCGTCCTTTGCCAGTCTCCGTTTATTCCGCAGCTCCTGCTGTGAGTTACAAATATGAGCAACGGCACCGGTATCAAATACCCAGGTGTTACTACGAGTACTGGTAAGGTACACATCAATCACATGTATATCAAATATACCTTTGGTGTTGCCGGCCTTCTTATCCGCTAAGTATTTGGGGCAGTTCCGCTTCCAGTGACCCTTCCCCTTGCAATAAAAGCACTTAGTCTCAGGCTTGGGTCCATTCTTTGACTTCTTCCCGGTAACTGGCTTACCAGGCGCGGCAACATCTGTGCCGTCCTTCTTGAAGTTCTTCTTACCCTTGCCTTTCTTGAACTTAGTGGTCTTATTGACCATCAACACTTGATGTTCTTTCTTGATTTCAGCCTCTGCTGACTTCAGCATCGAGAACACTTCAAGAATGGTCTTTTCCATCCCCTACATGTTGTAGTTCATCACAAAGCTCTTGTAGCTTGGTGGGAGCGACTGGAGGATTCTGTCAATGACCGCCTCATCTGGGAGGTTAATGTTCAGCTGGGTCATACGGTTGTGCAACCCAGACATCTTCAGGATGTGCTCACTGACAGAACTGTTTTCCTCCATCTTACAACTGTAGAACTTGTCGGAGACATCATATCTCTCGACCCGGGCATGAGCTTGAAAAACTAGTTTCAGCTCTTTGAACATCTCATATGCTCCGTGGTGCTCAAAACGCTTTTGGAGCCCCGGTTCTAAGCTGTAAAGCATGCCGCACTGAACGAGGGAGTAATCATCAGCACGAGACTGCCAAGCATTCATAATGTCTTGGTTCTCTGGGACGGGAGCGTCACCTAGCGGTCCTTCTAGGACATATTGTTTCCTGGCAGCTATGAGGATGATCCTCAGGTTCCGGACCCAGTCGTATAGTTGCTGCCATCATCTTTCAGCTTGGTTTTGTCTAGGAACGCGTTGAAGTTCATGTTGACATTAGCGTTGGCCATTGATCTACAAGACATATTTGCAAAGGTTTTAGACTAAGTTCATGATAATAAAGTTCTAATCAAATTATGAACTCCCACTTAGATTAGACATCCCTCTAGTCATCTAAGTGTTACACGATCCGAGTCGACTAGCCCGTGTCCGATCATCACGTGAGACGGACTAGTCATCGTCGGTGAACATTCTCATGTTGATCGTATCTTCCATACGACTCGTGTTCGACCTTTCGGTCTCCGTGTTCCGAGGCCATGTCTGCACATGCTAGGCTCGTCAAGTTAACCCTAAGTGTTTTCGCTGTGTAAAACTGTCTTACACCCGTTGTATGTGAACGTAAGAATCCATCACACCCGATCATCACGTGGTGCTTAGAAGCGACGAACTGTAGCAATGGTGCACAGTTAGGGGAGAACACTTCTTGAAATTTTATAAGGGATCATCTTATTTACTACCGTCGTCCTAAGTAAACAAGATGCATAAACATAATGAACATCACATGCAATTATATAGTTGTGACATGATATGGCCAATATCATATAGCTCCATTGATCTTCATCTTCGGGGCTCCATGATCATCTTGTCACCGGCTTGACACCATGATCTCCATCATCATGATCTCCATCATCGTGTCTTCATGAAGTTGTCACGCCAACGACTACTTCTACTTCTATGACTAACGTTTAGCAATAAAGTAAAGTAGTTTACATGGCGTTATTCAATGACACGCAGGTCATACAAAAAATAAAGACAACTCCTATGGCTCCTGCCGGTTGTCATACTCATCGACATGCAAGTCGTGAATCCTATTACAAAGAACATGATCTCATACATCACAATTCATCATTCATCACAACTTCTGGCCATATCACATCACATGATCAATC
>NW_025241972.1:0-3209 GCF_018294505.1 Triticum aestivum
TTGAAGAGTGAGTTTGCTTTGAAAGATCTGGGAGAGTTGCACTATTTCCTAGGCATTGAAGTAAAGAAAGTAAATGATGGTATTCTACTAACCCAAGAGAAGTATGCAACAGAAATACTTAAACGTGTAGGCATGAAGGATTGTAAACCCTCTAGTACACCTCTGTCTACTACTGAACATCTGTCATTGCATGAAGGAGAATTGCTTAGTCCAGAAGAAGGAACAAAATACAGAAGTGTAGTTGGGGCACTACAATACTTGAATTTGACAAGACCTGATATAGCTTTCTCTGTTAATAAGGTTTGTCAATTTTTGCATTCTCCTACATCTTTGCATTGGACAGCTGTTAAAAGGATATTAAGGTATATTCAAGGAAGTGCTGGAATTGGTCTAAGGATCTGTAAGTCACCCTCAACAACAGTAAGTGCCTTCTCTGATGCAGATTGGGCAGGGTGCCCTGATGACAGAAGGTCTACTGGTGGGTTTGCTGTTTTCTTTGGCTCTAACCTTATATCTTGGGATGCAAAGAAACAAGCTACTGTCTCACGTTCTAGCACTGAAGCAGAATACAAGTCTTTGGCAAATGCAACAGCTGAGGTAATGTGGGTAGAGACTCTGTTGGATGAATTGGGAATTGCAAGACCACGAGTCTCTTGTTTATGGTGTGATAATTTGGGGGCAACTTATCTCTCTGCGAATCCTGTATTTCATGCAAGAACAAAGCATATAGAAATTGATTTCCACTTTGTTCATGAAAGAGTTGCAAAGAAGCTCTTGGACATCAGGTTTATTCCAACAGGAGATCAAGTTGCTGATGGTTTCACAAAGCCTCTACAAGCTCGACAACTTCAAGCCTTCAGAAACAATCTCAACCTTGACATGTTTAGATTGAGGGAGGATGTTAGATAGGCTAGTAGTTGTGTACGTGACATAGTTGTCACGGTGTAACTTGTGTACGTACGTGGAGTTGTATCCCGGGCAGGTTGTTGAGTAGATTGATCTCTATCTTGTGTATAGACTTGGACTAGGGGTCAAGCCACAACAACAACCTGCCGATCTTGTATCTGGTTCTTTATATAAACACGTACGCGTCCCTGTCACAGATGACATACGCTTCCACCATCGTAGTCTTTACACCAATATCTCATTTTCTATGTAAGATGTGAAGGAATACACGTATCCACTTCATAATTAATTCTCAGCAAGGCAATGTAGCAAGTTTGTGGATGGGTTAAATGGGTTCAACTTCTAGGATACCTACTAGAGTAACTTTGGTGAACCCAAGTATATCATGCACAAGGACAACCACATAGCTTGGATAGACATGTAACTTATATGCTCAACTAATCGGCAGAGGTGAACCTGCGGCATGTAGAAGATGCAACTGATATGCTATATAATTGTCATGTACTGTATATGAGAGTTTACAACCCTCTGTTGGCTGATCAAGCTCTCCAGTATGACTACTTGAATAGGTTTTAGTTGTTCAACACACGCAGCCGGCGGAATAAAAACATCACCCCCTATGACCTCTGGATGATCCCTAACAACCACGACCGTCCCAATTTCATCTGCTCCTCTGAGCTATGGAAGTCTGGATGATCCCTAACGATCACAACCGTCCCAATTTTATCTGCTCCTTTGAGCTACGGAAGTCTGGATGATCCCTAACGATCACAACCGTCCCAATTTTATCTGCTAATTTTATCTGCTCCTTTGAGCTATGGAAGTCTGGATGATCCCTAACGATAATGACCGTCCCAGTTTTATCTATCTGGAGTGAAGCTAGCATCTTGGTTGGAAAATCTATGGTGCTAGGAATGTTAAATCTTTTAGAAACATTGATGAGCATGTTTTTATTCATTAACCCTCTGTCCCATAATGTAAGACGGGTTTTTTTCGCGAATACGCAAAGTTTGCGTATCTTTCCATTGATAGAAGGAGCAGAATGAGTACAAAGAAGATACAACACATGACATGTAAGACGATTTTACAAGCTACTCCCTCCGTCCCATAATATAAGATGTTTTTGCAAGCTGATAACACTCACATAACTTGCAAAAACGTCGTATATTACGGGATGAAGGGAATAACAGTTAAGAGCGTTATCAGTGGCTTAACTCTGGGAATGTCGATGTCTTTCTAAAGAGCCCGATTGTAAGGTACACGTTGCTTCTTGGGGTGATTACCTATCCTCGTGTTTAATCATGCCTATTTAATTTTAGTACTACTTTGAGCAATGATATTCATGTAGAGGTACGTGCGCTATGAACTTTGGTTTAACTTTCATGCCATTGCAGCCACGGTGGTTTTTGGAAAGAAAAGCCGAGAGTTGATGCCTAAAGTGAGTCACTAGCACAAACCACAAAGGTTGTTCTTTAACGTATCCAACTGCTTTTTATTCCCTTTTATTTATTTTCTCGAAACGGATTTTTATTTTCCTAGGTGTGTCTAGAACACGTCTAGATGTGACAGTGTTCTAGACACACCTATGCCACATCTAGACGTGTTTTAGACACACCTATGTCACATCTAAACGTGTTCTAAACACACCTAGTGTCGATCTCAAAAAACATCTGGAAATAAAAATCCATTTTTTTGTGGCCCTCTTATTTATTTATTTTTGTCTGATGATGTTATTTTTTCCTTCGCCCTGGGTGTCCTGCTGTGTATTCCTTCACACTGGGTGCCCCCGACTGGCCCAACCCATTTTGCACTTTGAATAGTAAAAAATGAAAAAGGGATGGCACTGTAGATCGAACAAGCAACCTAAAAACTTTTTTGTGCTCCCCGTTAGCCACTTGACATGAACAGGTAATGCCACTTGACATGAACAGATTACCTGTCCCAAATAGAACGCGCAACATTAATAAAGCATCAGCAGCGATAGATTAGAGATCTGTTTTTGAAACTTCAAAACATGATTTGTTTTTGAAAAAGTGAGTATTTTTTAAACGCGGGCCTTTTTAATTGTAAATACTTTGTAAAAACTTGAATATTTTATGAAAACGCAAACCTTTATCATTATTTTTTTTAATGGGAATATTTTTTGAAACTTGAACGAAATTTCAGAACATGAACATTTTCAATACCATGAACGTCATTAAAAACTCCGAACAAAATTTGAAAGATGTGAACATTATTTGGATTTATGTACAGTTTTTTTAGAACCATGAACATGAACATGTTTTTTTTTAAATTTGCGTACA
>NW_025241973.1:0-3208 GCF_018294505.1 Triticum aestivum
GGACGACACCAAGACCTCTTGAGGGAGCAGCCTCCCAAGGCGGTCTCCCGAGGAGCGGAGATTTCTATGCAAGCACCCAGCCTCACGAGGCTGCGATGATGTGAGCCATGACGGCCAAGGCCATGCGGGCACAGCGGACGCATAGGAGGCAGTTTCCTCTTTGATGCTAAGGAGGCAAGGACATGCGTAGGTTCTCGAGGAATCTCCCAAAGGTTTCCATTCTAGTGCAACAAGACCAAGACCACGGGCTCGGCGGGACATATGTCGTCACCGAGCCCACAGCTGCGTCACGGCCAGAAGCTTTGCAGGCGAAGACCACCTTTCGTCCGGATTAGATATACTACTTATCTCCTTTCAAATTGGCCGTTGTGGGATCTCTTCCCGCCTAAGCTTTGGGGGAAGAGGACCAAGGCCACTATAAATATAGGTTAGCCACCATCGTAGAGAGGGATCGGATCTTTTCCACCCTCACCTTCATAGCCCTCGCGAGGCTGTTCATCCTCTGTACTTGTTCATCCTCGGCCCCTCGTGAGGCCAATCCACCAAAAAGCAATAGTGTTTTACACCGCAAGGTGGGCCGAACCTGGGTAAACTGTCGTGTCCGTCTTCTTCCCCACTCTCACGAATCTGGCTAGGCTAGGCTGCAGGGCGATAAGTTATAGACTTGAGAGGTTGAGATCTTCGTACACGCACCTTAGTTCGAACCTTCTTAGGTCTGCGGAGCCCTGAATCCGACACATCCTCTACCACTTCGTAGCTCAGGGATGACAAGACTTGTCTGTTCTGGTTTGATCACCGGATCAATGGCCGATACACTGCGGAGCTTGCGTCTCTCGTCTTCGCCTTTGTCCTCGGACGGCGCGACAAACAAAGGACGGTTGATAATGGATCCATGACATCTACGATGCTCTCGGACCTACGGCAATGGTCTAGTACGTCGATCTCTAGCGGCTGCTGCGTCACACCACCCTTTCCCCGAACCCCGACCAACTCATGCCCTCCAAAACGGTTGTTGGTCTGCCGACCGACTAGCTAGGCACGGGCTTCCACACGCGCCTCACTGCCTCCTTTGTGACGAGGAGCCAGAGTGCATGCAACACATCCTCACTGGCTTCTCATTCTCCCGCCAAGTTTGGCATGGGGTGTACCATTTCCAATCCGTTAAACAACAGCTTTGAATCTTGTCTTTTGACAGGAATAAACAGGCCCTCTCCAAGCAGTAGTTTCGCAAATCTCTCCATCATCACGTCCAAATCCAAACAAACAGAACAAGCTAGAATGGTTAATTGGCATAAGCAGGTGTGTTTGTCCTCTGAAACAGGGAAACCGAGTCTAGAAATGGTTAGATTAAATCAAATCAATGAATACAATGTGTTTGCCCGCTGGCTATACACATACCACAGAGTTCAGCGTCTCCTCCCCCGGGGAGTAAATGAGAAGTACCTACAAAAATAAATCAGTAGCCACGTACGTACAACAGCAACCCGAGCAATGCACATGTCGGGCGGAGAGCAAGGAGAGTAAAATAATGTGTAGCTGATCAAACCATCCTGTTCATTCGTCCTTTTCCCGTCTTCCAGAACTGCTCGATCCGATCTACTGTATATGAGATGAGAGGGATGAACGAGTCCGGCCGATGGATCGATAGAGCCGGTGATGATCTCTGCACTCCAATGTCGATTGTCTCCCATACGTACGAAGTGCATTCCTCAGATATGTACATTGCCATGCCATCTTGGATCGATTGGTTCCCGTTGTTGCTTTGATCGATTTGTGCTGGCCTGGCTCCCTCGAGATGACAATGGCGTACGATCAGTGATGCGCGGAGGGGCTCCTTACGCCGCCGGCGAGGCTGTCCACGTAGGAGAACTTCTTGGGGGCGAGGCTTGGCGCCTTCTTGAGCAGCATGGCCTCGCCGGCCTCGTCGAGCGTGCCCTCCTCCTTCTTCCTCATGAGCTCGTCCTGGTCGAAGTGCCATCCCATGAAGTCGTAGAGCGTCATGGACGCCGGCGCCTCGTTGAGCTTCTCCAGCTCCTCCCTGGCGTCCAGCTTCCTTGGCGCTTTCATCTCCAGCTGCCTCCGCGCCGCCTCGCTCGCCGTCAGGTTCGTGGCCGCCGCGTCCGCACCCAGCACGTCCTCGATCCTCGAGATCACGCTATACGCCAGGCTCTCTAGGACACGCGAGTAGCTCTCTAGGAGAGCGTAACCAACATCCTGCCAATGCAACTTCACCATCAACAACCAACGAACGAACCATCACATGCATGAGGCATCATGAATGGTCGGGAAGGCGCAGGTATATACCCTGTTGTATTGGATCTTGGAGATGTCGAGCTGTGACTGTGGGGCTCCGGGGAACTGAAGCTTGAGGAGGTGGAGGATGGTCTCGGCGCGCTCCTCGAACTGCTCGCGCTTCTCGAAGCTGATGATGGAACCCCAGGAGGACTTGGCGTCCTTTGTCTGCATCTTGCGCTTCCAGATGATGGTGGAGGCCTCGATGCGGTTCTTGAGATCAAGCACCTTGTGCTCCGTCGACAGGTCCACCCCTTCCAGGAACTCGATCGGATCGAACTCCTCATCGGTGATGCTCCGGTAGATGGCGTCGCCCAGGCTCGTCTTGCCCTTCTTGGGGAGCGACTCGATGTAGATCTCTGGGATCTCCATCTCCACCAGCACCTGCGCGTTGATGGCCATGGCGGCCTTGAGCACCTGGTTCACGCACTCCTTCTGGTACTGCAGCCACTTGCGGGTCACATCGGACAGGCCCTCCGCCGGCACCTTCACCGTCGGCATCCACCACTTGTCGTCGTCGCGCTTGTTGTCGCCGCCCTTCTCGTACCAGAACTCGGTCTGGTCCACGAAGTTGTCCATGTAACCCTGCATGCATGCCGCCACCAAACATTCATGTTCATGCATTACGACCATTACTCTAGCTCAGTTCACGATCTCTCTCGGTCCAATCAATCCAATGTATACGTAGTAAGTACATATAAATGATTCGTAAGGGCATCTCCAAGACGGACCATAAACATTTCACAATCGTCCGGACGACGCTGTCCGAACCGCGAAAACCATCCAACGCCGACCTGTATTAGTCTGCGAGACGGTCCGAACGTGACTTCTCCCGCAAACCGGAGACAAAAGTGGGGAGGTTTGCAGGAATTGTATTCTCAAGCCCACTTCTGACCGCCCTGGCCCACCCAAAACC
>NW_025241974.1:0-3208 GCF_018294505.1 Triticum aestivum
ATATATATATATATATATATATATATATATATATATATATATATACTAAAATAAACAAAAAATTTCCAAAAAAAACTAAAATAAACAAATTCAAAGAAAAACACAACTTACTCTCTCTCTCTCTCTACTTAAAAAAAAGAAAACCAAAAATTTCCCTAAAAAGCACCGCAACCTCAATAAACAAGGGTAAAAATGTTTCCCGCAGCAATGATTATGCATACCGAATTTCAGGCAGAGTGGTCTACATAGATTCAAGTGGAGAGGGATCGATGTGCATAGATATTTTCACGTATAAAAAAAATTCATAAGAGTTTATGTATTGGGGGCAATTCAAAAAAAAAATGTGTTGGGGGAGTGGCAGACATTTTCCACTGGCAAGTTACAAAACTTACAAAAACAATGTGTCATCCATCTCCAATCCGACATGCCAAGTTTTTTTTCTCTATTCTTTCCGCAATCATTGTTCTCAATGTATAGTCGTTCCGGCGGCCGGCGATGGGAGGCAAAGATGTTGGACATGGTTCATTGAAGACAAAATTGTGAAGCACTACACTGTCCGCCTCGATCTAGTCTGACCCTGAAGCTTCCCATGTGTGGGACAAAAAGGCCAATAACCAAGCCAGGCACGGCAACCCATGCCGCGAGAAGGGAAATGTGAGATTGATGGTGTCCTCTCCAATGAGAGACCGACGCCCATGGGTGTTTTTTTCAGAGCAAAGTAAAGCTTTATTACTTAACTGAGCTTAGGCATATCGCCTATTACAGAGGCGCCCACTTGGGCAGGTACATCCGATTCCCAATCCATGTATTGGTTGGGATCACAACTACGGCCAATCGTGGCTAGTTCATGGGCTACCGAATTAGCCGAGCGTCTACAAACGGTGATTACAACCTTGTAAAACCAAAGTTTTAGGTGGTACTTCATGTCCTCAATGATAGCAGCATATGGGGAGGAATCCACTCTTTGCGGATCCATAGCTTCCGCTAGGAGTTGCGAGTCCGTCTCCAGTTCAAGTCGAACGATGCCGAGGTCCGCTGCCATGGTGACCGCATGTGACATGGCAATGATCTCCGAAGCAAAAGCGTCAGTGACGTGCTCCTGTCTGCCAGCCCTGGCGCACACAAGCAGGCCATCTTTCGTTCTCATAGCAACTCCCCAGCCTGTATGTGTTTCTCCCGGCACAAAGGATCCGTCCACGTTGATCTTATACTCTGCATGCACTGGTGGCCTCCACTTGTCCGGCTGAGGTTTAGCTGCGGGCTGTCGGAAGATCTCCCAATATTCAAGTACATTGGCCCTCGCTTGTCTCGCAATCACCTCTGCTGTGAGCGGTATCTGACCCTGTCGCAGTTTATTTCGATTGGCCCACCACAGCCACCAGAAGGTGAGGATATGGAGGCGCTTCTTCTCATCTAACCCCCACAAGAAACCAAGCATTGCATGCACGGACCCTATGCTCTCCAGCTGCTCCCTTTCACCCTCGAGTGTGAGCTGTCGCCACACCCCTTTCACCAATTTGCACCTGATGAAGAGGTGAGCTCCGTCTTCAGCCGCCCGCGCACAAAAGAGGCACTTAGTATCAGTAATCGGAATTCCTCTACGTGCTACATTGGTTCGTAAAGCTAGGGAGTCGTGTTTCAATCTCCACGTGAACATCTGGATATTACGAGGACACCACAGCTTCCAAATCCTTTTCCATGAGTCATCCTTGATCTCATTCAAGTTTCCCGGGCTGGTGGAGCTCCCCCCTGCACCTCCGTCTTCCCTTGTTCGTTCAAGTTGTACTTGTAGCTTATAAGCACTCTTTACAGAGTGCAAACCCCTTGAGTCATAATGCCAAGCCACAAAGTCCTGGACCCCCTCCCTCAACGGAGTCTGCATGATGTGGTTTGCATCGTCTAACCAGAAGGTGTCTCGTACCAGCTGTTCATCCCAGTTTTTGGTGGCCGGATCAATAAGATCGCGGACCCACTCCAAAAGGCTCTGGCCACGCGGTGTAATCACACTGCGAGACCATGGGCAAAGATGCTCAGCTAGACATGTTTGTTGGCACTAGTGCATGATGTGCCAATCTCGGTATGCAAGACGTGTAGCCGTGTGTCGTTTTAACATGCTTGGCATACCGAGGGAAGGGACTCGTCAGAGATCCAACGAACCAAGGTGGGGTCAAGGGTGGATGGATGGTGTGGGTCAACTTGGCTAAAGGTTTATGGTGGGTGTCTACGTGGCCAAGTGTGCATGCATGGTTTGAATCCAGCTGTGTGTGATGCACTAGACGGGCCTTTTTGGATAGGGCCCACATGAAGCGGCACCAAATTTTGAGGAAAATGAAGGAACGGGCCCCACACTCCGTCTGCATGTCGAACTCGTTCCCTCCATTGGCTAGATCCAACATGCGATATGGCATCGTTTCCACATAGCCCGCGTTAGGCCTCTTATGCGTGCCTCTCTCAGTGTTTGACCACACCCTTCATGGGTCATACTATGAGACCACGCCAGGCCCCGTGAACCACCGCCTAGGCATAAACCGGATGTGTTACCCATTGGTAGCTAGATCCAAACCATATGCACCCCCGCCGTCTAGACCCACGTGTGGAGCATCACGTAGACGTTTATAGACTCATACATGGACATGCATCCTCTTGGTAGACATTTAGACTCATGTGTTACCTATTGGTAGCTAGATCCAAACTGGACTCACACCACTTACGCCAGTCCCCGAACCATGCATCCCCGCCATTCAGACTCATACGTGGACATGTGTGCATGCATGTTGTGGGTCCAATTGAGTGCGATGCATGAGACTGGCCTTAGTTACTTGGTCTAACATCACGTGGCATCGAGATTTGAGGCAAATGAAGGAACGTGCCCCGAACTCCTTTCACAGGCCGGACACATTTTCTCTCGTTGGCTTGATCCGACATGCGATATGGCCCCGTTTGCACACAGCCAATGTGAGGGCCGATGCATGCCGCTCTCGATGTTTTACCATACCCTCTAGGGGTTGTATGATGACACCACACCAGGTCCCGTGAATTTTTAGCCCCTCACGAATTTGCATTGATTATAACGACAGCAGCCGGGCATCATAGCCCTAGATTGCATGCGTCGAGGCCACGCCACCCGTTGGTAACATATGGCACATATATGGACCAAAGAGCTTAACATGGGGCACTCATCCCATTCCCTGCTATGATTTCATGTGGC
>NW_025241975.1:0-3208 GCF_018294505.1 Triticum aestivum
ATATATATATATATATATATATATATATATATATATATATATATACTAAAATAAACAAAAAATTTCCAAAAAAAACTAAAATAAACAAATTCAAAGAAAAACACAACTTACTCTCTCTCTCTCTCTACTTAAAAAAAAGAAAACCAAAAATTTCCCTAAAAAGCACCGCAACCTCAATAAACAAGGGTAAAAATGTTTCCCGCAGCAATGATTATGCATACCGAATTTCAGGCAGAGTGGTCTACATAGATTCAAGTGGAGAGGGATCGATGTGCATAGATATTTTCACGTATAAAAAAAATTCATAAGAGTTTATGTATTGGGGGCAATTCAAAAAAAAAATGTGTTGGGGGAGTGGCAGACATTTTCCACTGGCAAGTTACAAAACTTACAAAAACAATGTGTCATCCATCTCCAATCCGACATGCCAAGTTTTTTTTCTCTATTCTTTCCGCAATCATTGTTCTCAATGTATAGTCGTTCCGGCGGCCGGCGATGGGAGGCAAAGATGTTGGACATGGTTCATTGAAGACAAAATTGTGAAGCACTACACTGTCCGCCTCGATCTAGTCTGACCCTGAAGCTTCCCATGTGTGGGACAAAAAGGCCAATAACCAAGCCAGGCACGGCAACCCATGCCGCGAGAAGGGAAATGTGAGATTGATGGTGTCCTCTCCAATGAGAGACCGACGCCCATGGGTGTTTTTTTCAGAGCAAAGTAAAGCTTTATTACTTAACTGAGCTTAGGCATATCGCCTATTACAGAGGCGCCCACTTGGGCAGGTACATCCGATTCCCAATCCATGTATTGGTTGGGATCACAACTACGGCCAATCGTGGCTAGTTCATGGGCTACCGAATTAGCCGAGCGTCTACAAACGGTGATTACAACCTTGTAAAACCAAAGTTTTAGGTGGTACTTCATGTCCTCAATGATAGCAGCATATGGGGAGGAATCCACTCTTTGCGGATCCATAGCTTCCGCTAGGAGTTGCGAGTCCGTCTCCAGTTCAAGTCGAACGATGCCGAGGTCCGCTGCCATGGTGACCGCATGTGACATGGCAATGATCTCCGAAGCAAAAGCGTCAGTGACGTGCTCCTGTCTGCCAGCCCTGGCGCACACAAGCAGGCCATCTTTCGTTCTCATAGCAACTCCCCAGCCTGTATGTGTTTCTCCCGGCACAAAGGATCCGTCCACGTTGATCTTATACTCTGCATGCACTGGTGGCCTCCACTTGTCCGGCTGAGGTTTAGCTGCGGGCTGTCGGAAGATCTCCCAATATTCAAGTACATTGGCCCTCGCTTGTCTCGCAATCACCTCTGCTGTGAGCGGTATCTGACCCTGTCGCAGTTTATTTCGATTGGCCCACCACAGCCACCAGAAGGTGAGGATATGGAGGCGCTTCTTCTCATCTAACCCCCACAAGAAACCAAGCATTGCATGCACGGACCCTATGCTCTCCAGCTGCTCCCTTTCACCCTCGAGTGTGAGCTGTCGCCACACCCCTTTCACCAATTTGCACCTGATGAAGAGGTGAGCTCCGTCTTCAGCCGCCCGCGCACAAAAGAGGCACTTAGTATCAGTAATCGGAATTCCTCTACGTGCTACATTGGTTCGTAAAGCTAGGGAGTCGTGTTTCAATCTCCACGTGAACATCTGGATATTACGAGGACACCACAGCTTCCAAATCCTTTTCCATGAGTCATCCTTGATCTCATTCAAGTTTCCCGGGCTGGTGGAGCTCCCCCCTGCACCTCCGTCTTCCCTTGTTCGTTCAAGTTGTACTTGTAGCTTATAAGCACTCTTTACAGAGTGCAAACCCCTTGAGTCATAATGCCAAGCCACAAAGTCCTGGACCCCCTCCCTCAACGGAGTCTGCATGATGTGGTTTGCATCGTCTAACCAGAAGGTGTCTCGTACCAGCTGTTCATCCCAGTTTTTGGTGGCCGGATCAATAAGATCGCGGACCCACTCCAAAAGGCTCTGGCCACGCGGTGTAATCACACTGCGAGACCATGGGCAAAGATGCTCAGCTAGACATGTTTGTTGGCACTAGTGCATGATGTGCCAATCTCGGTATGCAAGACGTGTAGCCGTGTGTCGTTTTAACATGCTTGGCATACCGAGGGAAGGGACTCGTCAGAGATCCAACGAACCAAGGTGGGGTCAAGGGTGGATGGATGGTGTGGGTCAACTTGGCTAAAGGTTTATGGTGGGTGTCTACGTGGCCAAGTGTGCATGCATGGTTTGAATCCAGCTGTGTGTGATGCACTAGACGGGCCTTTTTGGATAGGGCCCACATGAAGCGGCACCAAATTTTGAGGAAAATGAAGGAACGGGCCCCACACTCCGTCTGCATGCCGAACTCGTTCCCTCCATTGGCTAGATCCAACATGCGATATGGCATCGTTTCCACATAGCCCGCGTTAGGCCTCTTATGCGTGCCTCTCTCAGTGTTTGACCACACCCTTCATGGGTCATACTATGAGACCACGCCAGGCCCCGTGAACCACCGCCTAGGCACAAACCGGATGTGTTACCCATTGGTAGCTAGATCCAAACCATATGCACCCCCGCCGTCTAGACCCACGTGTGGAGCATCACGTAGACGTTTATAGACTCATACATGGACATGCATCCTCTTGGTAGACATTTAGACTCATGTGTTACCTATTGGTAGCTAGATCCAAACTGGACTCACACCACTTACGCCAGTCCCCGAACCATGCATCCCCGCCATTCAGACTCATACGTGGACATGTGTGCATGCATGTTGTGGGTCCAATTGAGTGCGATGCATGAGACTGGCCTTAGTTACTTGGTCTAACATCACGTGGCATCGAGATTTGAGGCAAATGAAGGAACGTGCCCCGAACTCCTTTCACAGGCCGGACACATTTTCTCTCGTTGGCTTGATCCGACATGCGATATGGCCCCGTTTGCACACAGCCAATGTGAGGGCCGATGCATGCCGCTCTCGATGTTTTACCATACCCTCTAGGGGTTGTATGATGACACCACACCAGGTCCCGTGAATTTTTAGCCCCTCACGAATTTGCATTGATTATAACGACAGCAGCCGGGCATCATAGCCCTAGATTGCATGCGTCGAGGCCACGCCACCCGTTGGTAACATATGGCACATATATGGACCAAAGAGCTTAACATGGGGCACTCATCCCATTCCCTGCTATGATTTCATGTGGC
>NW_025241976.1:0-3207 GCF_018294505.1 Triticum aestivum
GGACCCCAAAAAACTGAGTAATAGTCGACAGAACGGGCCAGAATCGGCCAAAACTGTGACTGCTGATGACCGACATTTAAGCGCACCTTGGGGTTCAATAACTATGGAAATCGCTTTGGGATCCCAAAACGGTGAGTAATAGTTCACGAAACGGGTCAGAATTGGCCAAAACTGTGAGGGTTGACGACGGGCACGTAAACGTACCCCAGGGATCGTCAATCATGGAAATCGCTCCGGGACCCCACAACGGTGACTAACAGTGCAGAAAACGTACCAGAATCGGCCAAAATTGTGAGTGTTGATGACCGACACGTAAATGCACCCCGGTGTTCATCAATCATGGAAATCACTTCGGGACCCCAAAACTGAGTAATAGTCCAGGAAACGGGCCAGAATGAGTCTTGACGACCAGCACATAAGCACATCTTGGGGTTCAACAAGCATCGAAATCGCTTTGGGACTGCAAAACGGTGAGTAATAGTCCATGAAAGAGCCCTGAATCGGTAAAACCTAGGGTTATTGATCAACGATACATAAACGCACCCCGGGTTTCGTTAATCATGGAAATTGCTCATGGAACTAAAATCAGTGAGTAATAGTCCATGAAGCGGGCCAAAATCGGCCAAAAGTGCAAATGTTGATGACCGACACATAATCACACCGGTGTTCGTTGGTCGTGGAAATCACTACGTGAGCCCAAAACTGAGTTATAGTCCAAGAAATGGGCCGGAATCGGCGGAAACTGCGATTGTTGATGACCGATACGTAAGCGCACCTTGGGGTTCGACATCTATGGAAATCGCTTTGGGACCCCAAAAATGTGAGTAATAGTCCATGAAACGGGCCAGAATCGACAAAAAACCACGAGTGTTGATGACCGACACTTAAACGCACCATGGGGTTTGTTAATCATGGAAATCACTCCGGGACCCCAAAACAGTCAGTAATAGTCCACGAAACGGGCCAGAATTGGCCAATACTATGAGAGTTTATGACCAACACGTAAGCGCACCTTGGGGTTCAACAACTATGGAAATCGCTTCGTGACCGCAAAACGTGAGTAATAGTCCATGAAACGGGCCAGAATCGTCAAAAACCGCGAGTGTTGATGTCTGACACGTAAATGCACCCCGGGCTTCATTAATTATGGAAATCACTCTAGGACCCCAAAAAAGTGAGTAATAGTCGACAGAACGGGCCAGACTCGGCCAAAACTATGACTGTTGATGACCGACATTTAAGCGCACCTTGGGGTTCAATAACTATGGAAATCGCTTTGGGATCCCAAAACGGTGAGTAATAGTTCACGAAACGGGTCAGAATTGGCCAAAACTGTGAGGGTTGACGACGGGCACGTAAACGTACCCAAGGGATCGTCAATCATGGAAATCGCTCCGGGACCCCACAACGGTGAGTAACAGTGCAGAAAATATACCAGAATCGGCCAAAATTGTGAGTGTTGATGACCGACACGTAAATGCACCCCGGTGTTCATCAATCATGGAAATCACTTCGGGACCCCAAAACTGAGTAATAGTCCAGGAAACGGGCCAGAATCGGCCCAATCTGCGAGTCTTGACGACCAGCATGTAAGCACATCTTGGGGTTCAACAAGCATCGAAATCGCTTTGGGACTACAAAACGGTGAGTAATAGTCCATGAAAGAGCCCTGAATCGGTAAAACCTAGGGTTATTGATCAACGATACATAAACGCACCCCGGGTTTCGTTAATCATGGAAATTGCTCATGGAACTGAAATCAGTGAGTAATAGTCCATGAAGCGGGCCAAAATCGGCCAAAAGTGCAAATGTTGATGACCGACACATAATCACACCGGTGTTCGTCGGTCGTGGAAATCACTACGTGAGCCCAAAACTGAGTTATAGTCCAAGAAATGGGCCGGAATCGGCGGAAACTGCGATTGTTGATGACCGATACGTAAGCGCACCTTGGGGTTCGACATCTATGGAAATCGCTTTGGGACCCCAAAAATGTGAGTAATAGTCCATGAAACGGGCCAGAATCGACAAAAACCACGAGTGTTGATGACCGACACTTAAACGCACCATGGGGTTTGTTAATCGTGGAAATCACTCCGGGACCCCAAAACAGTCAGTAATAGTCCACGAAACGGGCCAGAATTGGCCAATACTATGAGAGTTTATGACCAACACGTAAGCGCACCTTGGGGTTCAACAACTATGGAAATCGCTTCGTGACCGCAAAACGTGAGTAATAGTCCATGAAACGGGCCAGAATCGTCAAAAACCGCGAGTGTTGATGTCTGACACGTAAACGCACCCCGGGCTTCATTAATTATGGAAATCACTCTAGGACCCCAAAAAAGTGAGTAATAGTCGACAGAACGGGCCAGACTCGGCCAAAACTATGACTGTTGATGACCGACATTTAAGCGCACCTTGGGGTTCAATAACTATGGAAATCGCTTTGGGATCCCAAAACGGTGAGTAATAGTTCACGAAACGGGTCAGAATTGGCCAAAACTGTGAGGGTTGACGACGGGCACGTAAACGTACCCAAGGGATCGTCAATCATGGAAATCGTTCCGGGACCCCACAACGGTGAGTAACAGTGCAGAAAATATACCAGAATCGGCCAAAATTGTGAGTGTTGATGACCGACACGTAAATGCACCCCGGTGTTCATCAATCATGGAAATCACTTCGGGACCCCAAAACTGAGTAATAGTCCAGGAAACGGGCCAGAATCGGCCCAATCTGCGAGTCTTGACGACCAGCATGTAAGCACATCTTGGGGTTCAACAAGCATCGAAATCGCTTTGGGACTACAAAACGGTGAGTAATAGTCCATGAAAGAGCCCTGAATCGGTAAAACCTAGGGTTATTGATCAACGATACATAAACGCACCCCGGGTTTCGTTAATCATGGAAATTGATCATGGAACTGAAATCAGTGAGTAATAGTCCATGAAGCGGGCCAAAATCGGCCAAAAGTGCAAATGTTGATGACCGACACATAATCACACCGGTGTTCGTCGGTCGTGGAAATCACTACGTGAGCCCAAAACTGAGTTATAGTCCAAGAAATGGGCCGGAATCGGCGGAAACTGCGATTGTTGATGACCGATACGTAAGCGCACCTTGGGGTTCGACATCTATGGAAATCGCTTTGGGACCCCAAAAATGTGAGTAATAGTCCATGAAACGGGCCAGAATCGACAAAAA
>NW_025241977.1:0-3207 GCF_018294505.1 Triticum aestivum
AAATATAGGTCATAAGACCAGAAAAATCGCATTTATGTATATTTTACAGTATATTTTTACGTTTGTAATTTTACATAGCATAAAATATTTTTTTACAGTGAACATATATTTTCTTACATCCTCTTTTGACGTCTGAAATAAGACAAAATTTACGGAACGTAAAATTAAAATGCGTTAATGTTAAAAAAGAGGGGTGAAGAATAACTATTCTTCACCCAGGGTGACGAATAGGCAATCCCTATATATACAAAAAGTATCCCATGCGGTGTTATCTCTGAACATGCGACTGGCAGCTATGCTGGAGCCGATGATGCGAAAAGCTGCAACCGTGGCGCAGTGATGCTACCACTAGCACATGCGGTGTTATCTCCGAACATAGAAGTGATCATGTTTCAATAAGGCCATCTTCTCGCTACCGTTTCCTTCTGGGTTTTCTAGTATTTTAATTTTTTATGTTTTACTAGTTTTTGATTAGCTTTTTGTGGTTTTCCAAGAAAACAAAGCTTTTCTATTTTTAATAAAAAATGGGTGAGAGCAGGAAAAAATTCCAAAGTTTTTTTGAAAAACATGAATATTTTTTTGAAAATATATAAACATTAAAAAAATCTCAATCAATTTTTGAAATTTCACAAACATCTTTGTAAAACTAGGAAACGTTTTTATAAACTATAAACATATTTTATAAAGCTCAGTCAAACCCTCTTTTTTTAAGATGGAATCTTCCTCTGGGCTCTCATATTCGTCCTCTGAATCTTCTTCTGAGTCTTCCTCTAAAGTTCCAAATAGTTTTTTACTTTAAAAAACAGAAAAATCCAAAACTCACTAAAGTAAAGCAGGGGAAATAATTAATCTGAAACAAGGCTAGAACCTTAGAGATGGTTCCTGAATCCTGAAACCAGATCTTGTAGTACATGTGCTATCTAAAATGGGCAGGCTCAAACTACATCGCTACAGTTACGCATTTGTGCTTGTCTCGAAAACAAACTTATGCATTTGTGCAACAATTTGACGCATAGAGCGTCATATAGGAAACACCGAAACACACATAAAATCATATCCAGGCATACATAGGCCAATGCAGTCGACCTTGCCAGCTTTATTTTTTTAGAAAGGCCAAACTTTATTACACAAAGCTTACAGAAATTGGAATGCAAACTGGGTTATGGGGTAGGCCAAGCCAAATATGGCGTTTCCTGACCTAAAGTATGCAAGCTGATGGCTCGGCGGTGGCTGGTATGATATTGCGAAGGCATGATGGGAGTGTGATTTTCGCGGCCTACAGATGTATTTTCAACTGCAACGACTCATTGGAGGAAGAACTATATGCAATAATGCAGGGCATGGCTCTAGCCCTGCAGCACTGTACCCTCCCGATCGTCGTTCAGTCCGACTCGTCAGTGGCACTAGCGGCTATGACTGGGGATAGCTTAACCAGATCGGCGTATGGACACTTAGTAGCGGAGATTCAGCATCACATGGGTGTTCGAGAGTTTATTCCGTCAAAAATCAAGCGTGAGCAGAATAGGGTTGCACATCGTTTGGCATTGTATAGCCGTACAGAAAGTACAACTGATGTATGGCTCGGTAGTAATCCATCATGTATTGAGGAGTTGGTGCCTCTCGATTGTAACCCTATCCCTATGGAATAAAACTCTCTTACCATCGCAAAAAGAAAAAGAATGAGAGAATTTTGCTAGTGAATGTGCTTCATAATTTCATGCTCTCCCCTCAAAACAGAACATGCAATTGAACATATATAAGCCTAGGCAGTCGGCCTCCCAGCCGGAAGCTCGTATTTGGCGCACAACACGCTGGCTGACCCGCAAACGCGCATTCAAAAAATGTTCATGTAATTGAAAAACTGCTGACAAATTCAAAAATTATTCCCGATTTTTAAAAAAAGTTTATAAATCATAAAAGGTCTGTCGATTCAAAAAATGTTTCCATATTTAAAAATTGTTTGCGAATAGAAAAAATGTCAGTGCGATACATATTCGTGTATTCAAAAATTGTCTGTGAATTAGAAAAAAAAATCAGGATTTCAAGAAATGTTCATGAATTTTGAAAAGTGTTTTCCATTCTGAGAAGTGTTCACAATCTTTGAAAACAAGGTTCGCGAGTTTGTAAAAAATGGGGTGGGGACGGAAGATTAGCCCCAAGAAGGCAAAACTTGCATGTTGTTGTGTAGTGTGGTCCTATTTTAAATTACAAAGAAACCCGCAGAAGATTTAAGGCGACTTACATATAGCCGGTTTTGCATGTTTTTCTAAGTCAAAGTCAGGATTAAATTTTCTATGTCTTGCGAAACAATCTCTGTCAAATTTTACTTTGACGTGGCTTTGTGGAAAGCTAGTGCGCTTTCTGCAAATAGTCACTCCTCATTTACTTTTTTCATGGTTATCTCTCTTGTTTTAATTTTTAATTTTTTGTAGTTTATATTAAAGAGAATATATATTTTAACTACGTGTACATTTATTTCATACCCACATTTTTTTTGCTTTGTAATACGGAAGTGACTCTTTTGAGTTGTGTAAACATACTTTTTCAGTACCAAGTGCAACTTCGTGTAGTGCTAAACCTAATTTTTTTCCCTCCCAGACCACCATACGAATATCCCTTGTATGCCGTATGAGTCTTAAAGTGTCTTTTAATTTAATCTTTACTTGCATGCATGGTTTTCTAAATCGAAGTCAACAGTAGAGATTTTTCCAAGTCTCCTTAAACAACGACTTTGAACATTGACGCCACTCTTCGCGGTAAACTGAAGAGTTAATTTTGTGGAAATATTCACTCTTCATTGTTATACTTTTCTTAATTACCCCGGCTACTTATACAGCTGTACTGCGGAAGCTATACCTTCAGGCAGCCATGGCGCAGCAAGATCAAGACGTCATCATGTACTACCGCAATGGCCTCCTCCTGGCCGCCGCACTGCTAGTCCCTCTCCTCCTCCTCGTGAGGCTCAGGCGGCCGCGCGGGGAGAACCTTCCCCCGGGGCCATGGCGGCTGCCGGTCATCGGCAGCCTGCACCACCTGGTCGGCAGGCTGCCGCACCGCTTCATGCGCGACCTCGCCCGCCGGTACGACGCCCCGCTCATACTGCTCCGCCTGGGGGAGCTCGACGTCGTCGTGGCCTCCTCCGCCGACGCGGCGAGGGAGGTCCTCAAGACCCAGGACGCGGTCTTCGCCACCCGCATGCAGACCCCC
>NW_025241978.1:0-3207 GCF_018294505.1 Triticum aestivum
TTTTGTTTAGATTAAAAGTTCGCCATAGCTGCAACTTCGCGTACTTTGTTTGTGTTCAACGACCAGACAAAGGCGTCACAGAACCCCACCTTGATCAATAAAGCTTTCATCTTATATTCGCAATATCCAGATTGCAATCTCAGTTTCTTGCTTGTTCTTCGTTTGCTCGCAGGAAACAGACCCTCGTGGTCAGGTTGATCGTGCTCCGGCGTGGTCAATAACCTCTCGGAGTTGGTTTAGCGATTGCTAAGGCGCGACATCCTCGCACGTTCGTAGTCGGATCGTCAAAGTCGACTGCCACCAAAGCGATATCCATCATCTCATCGAAAGACGGGACACCTTTGCCTCTATCAAGTGGTATCAGATTTCCAGGTTGCTCGGTGAGATTTTACAGTTTTTCGTAGTTTAGATCGAGTCTGTTCTTCATACCTATAGTCCACGAAAAATCCACAAAAAAAATTAGGGTTAGTTCATCATATCCGAACCAATCTGAGCCTTTGCATAATCTTTTTAGGGTTTTGCTTTGTTGAATTTGCGGTTGCATCGTCGTGTCTAGTTGTTGGTCTTAGAGTCTAGTCTTTTAGAGTTTCGAGTTCTGGTCATAAGTTGTCACGCCGCCGCCGCACCATCATCATCACCCCTGCCATCTACCACCACCGCTTATCCGCCACCGCTTTGAATCCGTATCCATATACCACCACCGCTGTCATATACCACCACCGCTGCCATCTACCACCATATATCCACCACCAATCCGAGTTCTTGTCATATTAGGTTTGTTTTCGAGATCCATCTAGATTCCGATTCGTGTTTCCTTGCCGGAGTAGGTTTCGGAAAAAAAAAGAGTCCGGAAACCACGCTCCGTTTAGGCCCAAAATTTTTCGAAAACGCATTTTTCGAAAAAAATTCTGGCTATCCTATTTTTAGGTGTTTCTGAGTGTTTTGAGATAGGTGCCATTATAGGAAGTTTTTTTTGACCCGTTTCCAGTTTTTGGGTCCGGGCAGTCAAAAAAAAAATTGGTCGAAAAAATTTCGTGCCCATCCTGTCAGTTTGAGCTAGGAAGAGTTTTGAGACACTCGCCATTATAGTGATTTTTCGCAAAAAAAAAGCAGGGCAAAAAAAAAGAGCGAAAAAAAATTCCAGAGTGTGCTTTTCCCTTGTTTACGTGCCGCGCCGTGATTTTGTTGGTGTTCTAGGCTCGCATCTCTAGCACAGTCTAGCCTAGGACCAGCACAGTACCGTCGTTGAGCGTTTATTCAACTTTGCATCTCTGAATTGATTATTGCTGACCCTTTTTGCAACCATATTATAAGCCTTCCCAGCTCCACATACATCTACGTCGTGCGTTTGACTCTCCCTGGTAATCGCTCTATCCAAGCTTTGAGAGTTTTTGACTACAACGGTTACCGATCACCGCCTGCTGCTGGGTAAGAACTGGTAAGAATTTGAGATTTGCTTGACGGATTTGTGACACCCACCACCACCTCTTGTTAGTAGTCTGTAGGATCATATTCTTGTGTGTTTCTATTGCTGCTAACCATGCCAGGATCACAAGCCGACGAGACTGACTGGGAGAACATGACGAATAAGGATTTGCATGATAAATTTCAGCACATGATGAGTGGACAGGTGCAAGACGTGCTAAACAGATTTGAAGAGGCCATGGAGAAGATAGATGGCATGAAGAAGACGTTCGAAACAAAGCTCGATAAGAAGTTTAATGAATTGCTCGCGTGTCTTCCACCACCACCACCCGCTGCACCTAACGCACCTCTCCAACAACAACAACAACAACAACGACTACCTCCACGTCGCGAAATAGACCTCCGCCGAGCGAGCCGTGTTCCTCTTGCGTTTGGCCAAACTGTTGGTGCTGCTGTTGATACTTCTGTGGCTCCTGCTGCTGATGCGGAGGAGGATGATTATGTGGGAGATTACGAGGATGAGGTTGCTCAAAATCAGAACTACGTGCAACCACCAGCACCACCACCAGCAGGTCGACCTCAGGTATATATTCATAATGGTAGGCCTGCACCACCACCTCAGGTACGAGATGATGTCCATATTCCTAAACTAAAATTGAATATTCCACCATTTGAGGGTAGATATGTTCCTGATATATATCTTACTTGGGAGTTAGAAACTGAACAACGTTTTACATGTTTACAATATCCCGAGGAGAGACGGGTTCCTGCTGCTGTTTGTGCTTTCACTAGTTTTGCATGTGTCTGGTGGTCTGAACATTGTAGATTATATCCTATTCCAACTACTTGGGCTGCTTTGAAAACCCCTATGCGTACATGTTGGATTCCACCATATTATCAACGTGAATTGCTTCAAAAATTGCAGCGTTTAAGACAAGGAAAAAATTCTGTAGAAGAATATTATCAGGAATTACAAACTGGCATGATTCGATGTGGTATTGTTGAGGAGAATGAAGCTATGCTTGCACGTTTTCTGGGTGGATTAAATAGAGAGATTCAGACCATTCTAGACTATAAGGAGTATACTAATATCACTCGTTTATTCCATCTTGCTTGTAAAGCTGAACGTGAAGTGCAGGATCGACAAGCATTGGCGCGAACTAACTTTTCTGCAGGCCAACCTTCATCATGGACACCGCGTGCATCTTCTACTTCAACTGCACCAGCACCTCAATTAGGTGCCTCCTACAGCCGTGATATAAGAAAACAGGAACAACCACCATTATCTACCAAGAGCGCACCTGCCGGGCCTGCACAGAGTTCTTCTTCTTCCAGGGCATCAACAGGGCACACAAGTGATATTATTTGTCGTCGTTGTAAGGGAGGAGGTCATTATGCGAGAGAATGCAAATCTCCGCGTGTGATGATTGCTACCGAGGGTGGTGGATATGAGTCCGCTAGTGACTATGATGAGGAGACATTGGCTCTTATTACACGTGAAGAACATGGTGGAGATGATTCTGATCATGAGACGCAATACATGGCTCCCGAAGACGCTGACAGGTATGAATGTTTAGTTGCTCAACGTGTTTTGAGTGTGCAGGTCACACAAGCTGAGCAAAATCAGAGGCACAATTTGTTCCATACCAAGGGAGTTGTGAAGGAACGTTCTGTGCGCGTCATAATAGACGGAGGGAGCTGCAACAACTTGGCTAGCATGGAGATGGTGGAGAAGCTTTCTCTCACCACAAGACCACATCCACATCCTTACTACATCCAATG
>NW_025241979.1:0-3207 GCF_018294505.1 Triticum aestivum
TAAGTTGAACTTTCTGGTTAGATCTTCTTATTTGAGATTTACCCGTGTTTCTTTGCTTGATTGCTTATGTATGCTTTTGTTTGTTTGCGATAGAACACCTGGAGTGCGAAGCGTGCTACTACGAGTCCATAAGTTTTGCGGATCATCAGCAAGGCAAGTAACACTTTGATCATACCCCTTTATCACCCAGTTTTTATGCATTAGCTCCAATCCTCAAACATTGCATGGTTAGGATGTGATTAATATGTGGGTTGGGAAGTAGTTGATGAGGTAGAACCTATTGCCCTGTTATATTCAAAACGTTGGGAGTTACTTCTACGTATTGCTTATATTGCTATGCTATGCTCGTAGACGTGGTTTGGGTGAGTGAAATCCATGACAGATGTGAGATTGTTAATTAATGGTTCAACTTAAGGTGGCAACTTGAATACACATCTGGGTGGATTGTTTGTTGGGCACCTGGGGAATCCATTGTTGTCCTAGGATATCCCGGAGTACCCGTGTGATAATCCTATGGTCCGCCACCCAGGCTCAAAGGGAACTGAGATATTTTCATGCTAGAAACTTCCATGTACAGCCACAAGCTATTATGGGCTCTAACATAGTTGAGTAAGTTCCGTGAAGCTCCCGAAGAGGTGGATCGGTAGGTAGTGGGATGTAGGTTTGGTATGGTCTGCCCGGAGTAAGGAGTTAATGCTTCTGAAAGACTGTGTCTCGGTCATCCGTTTCTCAAACACCCTGTAGTGCGAGAAATCCAACGGAGGAGATCGGGTCTTGTGGGGAAAAGTGCGCAAACCTCTGCAGAGTGTATAAACTAATCATGGTTAGCCGTGTCCCCGGTTATGGACATCTTGAGTATCTAGTACTTGGAGTATCCTAAGTATCTCAGCACTCTAAACTATTATTGTTGGGTTGTTAATTACTTTAATTGGGATTGAGTTGGAGGAACCTTCTCAATGATGTTTCAACTACCATGATAGTTAAATAAAATCTATTCCTTTGTTGTAGGGAAAAATTGGCTTTTCGCAAAAACTATAACCATAGAGCTTTCCACCAGCCAAATATGCATGTAGTGATAACATTATTCTGTTCTTGCTCTACTGTGTTATCTTGCCAGCATATTCCATGTGCTGACCCGTTTTCGGGCTGCAACATATTATGTTGCAGACTTTTTAGACGAGGAGTAAGGTTTGTTAGGTCATTGCCGTGCAGCTCAGCTATGCCGTTGGAGTTGATGGACTCACTTTATCTTGCAAGCCTTCCGCTGTTATCGTATTAGATGGCCTTACGCCATATTTACTGTAATAAGTTCTCTTTTGAGACATTCGATGTAATAAGTGTGTGATTGCTACTCTGTTATAAATCCTCGAGTACTGTGTGTGTCAGCATTACCGATCCAATGATGACACTGAAGCACAGAGACTTGGGTGTTTGAGGTCGGGTCGCTACAAGATGGTATCAGAGCACACGTTGAGTGTAGGACACGACTACTAAGCTAAAGCCCTAGATCACTATTCTCTTCTCATTTTTGACTCCTCTCCATTTTCTACTCTTTAGGCTGGCGGACACAAGGAACAAGTTTGCACAACCAGATGAAGAAGCACCTTTTGGACGACACTTGAAGGAAGTCACTAGGTACCTGAACATTGGAATACCAAGCTTCACCGGGACTTACAACGCCACATTACTAGAAGAGGAGGGATGGATGATTCAAGTTCAAGTTCCAGGAAAGACATTCACGCCAGTCACTAAACCCATAGAGTTTTCCTTCGATGCACCAACCTGGAGTCTAGGAAAGAGTATGGCAGCTCACATCACCATGGGATGCATTGGAGAAGTTTATCATAAGGAGCTTAAGGATACTATCTATCATATTTGTGGGCGCCGAGACGAGCAATGGGAGATGATCAGCACCAGGAAGGATAGATCAATTGCAGCTTTCATCCAGGAGTTAAACCAACATATTCGTCGCTAGGAGAACTAGATGTGCGCAAGAGTGATAGATATGAAGAAGGCAATGACTAGGATCACGGAACTGGAGGAAGAACTCAAGGCTACTCGTGAAGATTATGAGGAGGAAATCATCGTACTAGTGGAGAAGAATGACGATCTAGAAAGGAAGCTAGGAGTATTCCCGGGAGACCCCGCACCAGGACGAGAAGACGAAGAACCCAAGGAGATTCACCCGGAGGACTACATTATCATCGACAACACCGACTCAGACCCCGACAATAGTGATGATGACTATGAAGACGAAGCTGGAGCAGACATCATGGAGTCTTCAACCGAAGAATATTTTTAGTAGACCACCACATCAGTAGTAGTATTCCACCATGTAAATAATATAGTCCGAGCACTTTTGTAATGATAGTTAGATCGATTGTATGCCCTTGCTTGATTGATTGAGTGAAATGTTTGTGTTTGTCTCATGTGCATATGGGGGTAGTGTTTTTCTCATTAGACCTCATTCTATTCTAATCTCTCCCCTCTAAACCCATCAGATGCCTCCGAGACGTGACCCCGAATTTACCTTCCCACCGGAGCTCACTCAGTTAATCCAGCAGCAGAATACCCTGATGCAGTTGTTAGTTCAGAACCAAGGTAACAACAATAACAACAACAACAATCCGCCGCCACCACCACCAGTTGATAGTTTAGCCCGCTTTCTAAGGTTGCAACCGCCAGTGTTTTCCAGTAGCACCGAGCCCATAGTAGCAGATGATTGGCTCCGCAGGATTGGAAGGGAGTTAATCACTGCAGGATGTACCGATGCTGAGAAGGTGCATTTTGCCGCACATCAGTTGGATGGACCAACAACCTCATGGTGGGAGAATTACACTGTCACCTACCATATAGCCACGGTGACATGGTATCAGTTTCAGCATGCTTTCCGTACAACCCATGTCTCAACTGGAGCTATGAGTATGAAGAAGCGTGAGTTTCGCAACTTACACTAGGGGAACCGTAATTTGGCTCAGTACGCGGATGAGTTTAGCAAGTTTTCTCGCTATGCGCCTGATGATGTGGCCAGAGATGCCGCAGAGCAGGAGAAGTTTATGGAAGGGTTGAATGATGAGATGAGCATGCAGTTGATGGTGGCAACATTCAACAACTACCAGGAGTTCGTAGATAAGGCTCTTATGAATGAAGGGATGCAGCAGCAGATTGAGAGCCATAAGAGGAAGTATGGACAAGGAAGGTACAATT
>NW_025241980.1:0-3206 GCF_018294505.1 Triticum aestivum
CCCCCGGGGAGTATATGTGCCTTATTGGGCCTTAGTGGAAAAGAGGAGAGGAAGGCCAAGGTGGAGGGCGCGCCCCCTAGCCCAATCCGAATTGGGTGGGGGCCGGTCCCCCTTCCTTCCCTCTCTCTCCCCTTTCCTTCTCTCCTACTCTAACAAGAGAAAGGGGGAATCCTACTCCCACCGGGAGTAGGGCTCCCCCCTTAGGCGTGCCATAGAGGGCCGGCCCTCCCCCTCCTCCACTCCTTTATATACGGGGAGGGGGGCACCCCATAGACACACAAGTTGATCTCTTAGCCGTGTGCGGTGCCCCCCTCCACAGATTTCCACCTCGGTCATATCGTTGTAGTGCTTAGGCGAACCCCTGCGTCGGTAACTTCATCATCACCTTCATCACGCTGTCGTGCTAACAAAGCTATCCCTCGACACTCAACTGGATCTAGAGTTCGTGGGACGTCACCGAGCTGAACGTGTGCAGATCGCGGAGGTGCCGTACCTTCAGTGCTAGGATCGGTCGGATCGTGGAGACGTACGACTACATCAACCGCGTTGTCATAACGCTTCCGCTTACGGTCTACGAGGGTAAATGGACAACACTCTCCCCTCTCATTGCTATGCATCACCTAGATGGATCTTGCGTGTGCGTAGGATTTTTTTTAAAATTACTGCGTTACCCATCAGTGGCATCCGAGCCTGGTCTATGCGTAGATGTTATATGCATGAGTAGAACACAAAGGAGTTGTGGGCGTGTCTATATACATATCGCTTGCCGTCACTAGTTGATTCTTGATTCAGCGGTATTGTTGGATGAAGCGGCTCAGACCGACATTATGCGTACGCTTACGCGAGACTGGTTCTACCAACGTCCTTCGCACACAGGTGGCTAGTGGGTGGCAGTTTCTCCAACTTTAGTTGAATCAAATTCAATGAACATGGTTCTGTCTGAAGATAAAAAAGCAATCACTATATCGCGTTTGTGGTTTTTGATGCGTAGGTAAGAACGGTTCTTGCTCAGCCCGTAACAGCCACGTAAAACTTGCAACAACAAAGTAGAGGACGTCTAACTTGTTTTTGCAGGGCATGTTGTGATGTGATATGGTCAAGACATGATGCTAAATTTTATTGTATGAGCTGATCATGTTTTGTAATAGAGTTATCGGCTACTGGCATGAGCCATATGGTTGCCGCTTTATTGTATGAAATGCAATCGCCATGTAATTGCTTTACTTTATCACTAAGTGGTTGCGATAGTCGTAGAAGAAATAGTTGGGTGATATGACAACGATGCTTCGATGGAGATCAAGGTGTCAAGCCAGTGATGATGGTGATCATGACGATGCTTTGGAGATGGAGATCAAAGGCACAAAGATGATGATGGCCATATCATATCACTTATATTGATTGCATGTGATGTTTATCCTTTATGAATCTTATTTTTCTTAGTTCGGTGGTAGCATTATAAGATGATCTCTCACTAAATTTGAAGGTATAAGTGTTCTCCCTGAGTATGCACCGTTTCTACAGTTCGTCGTGCCGAGACACCATGTGATGATCGGGTGTGATAAGCTCTACGTTCACATACAACGGGTGCACGCCAGTTTTGCACACACGGAATACTCAGGTTAAACTTGACGAGCCTAGCATATGCAGATATGGCCTCGGAACACTGAGACCAAAAGGTCAAGCGTGAATCATATAGTAGATATGACCAACATAATGATGTTCACCATTGAAAACTACTCCATCTCACGTGATGATCGGACATGGTTTAGTTGATATGGATCACGTGATCACTTAGATGATTAGAGGGATGTCTATCTAAGTGGGAGTTCTTAAGTAATATGATTAATTGAACTTTAATTTATAATGAACTTAGTACCTGATAGTTTTTTGCATGTCTATGTTGTTGTAGATAGATGGCCCGTGCTGTTGTTCCGTTGAATTTTAATGCGTTCCTAGAGAAAGATAAGTTGAAAGATGATGGTAGCAATTACAGGAACTGGGTCCGTAACTTGATGATTATCCTCATTGCTGCACAGAAGAATTACGTCCTGGAAGCACCGCTAGGTGACAAACCCGCTGCAGGAGCAACGCCAGATGTTATGAACACCTGGCAGAGCAAAGCTGATGACTACTCGATAGTTCAGTATGCCATGCTTTACGGCTTAGAACTGGGACTTCAACGACGTTTTGAACGTCATGGATCATATGAGATGTTCCAGGAGTTGAAGTTAATATTTCAAGCAAATGCCCGGATTGAGAGATATGAAGTCTCCAATAAGTTCTACAGCTACAAAATGGAGGAGAATAGTTCTGTCAGTGAACATATACTCAGAATGTCTGGGGACCACAACCACTTGACTCAGCTGGGAGTTAATCTTCCTGATGATAGTGTCATTGACAGAGTTCTTCAATCACTGCCACCAAGCTACAAGAGCTTCGTGATGAACTATAATATGCAAGGGATGGATAAGACGATTCCCGAGCTCTTCGCAATGCTAAAGGCTGTGGAGGTAGAAATCAAGAAGGAGCATCAAGTATTGATGGTCAACAAGACCACCAGTTTCAAGAAAAAGGGGAAAGGGAAGAAGGGGAACTTCAAGAAGAACGGCAAGCAAGTTGCCGCTCAAGTGAAAAATCCCAAGTCTGGACCGAAGCCTGAGACTGAGTGCTTCTACCGCAAAGGGACCGGTCAGTGGAAGCGGAACTGCCCCAAGTATTTGGCGGAGAAGAAGGATGGCAAAGTGAAAGGTATATTTGATATACATGTTATTGATGTGTACCTTACTAATGCTCACAGTAGCGCCTGGGTATTTGATATTGGTTTTGTTGCTAATATTTGCAACTCGAAACAGGGGCTACGGATGAAGCGACGATTAGCTAAGGACGAGGAGACGATGCGCGTGGGAAATGGTTCCAAAGTCGATGTGATCGCCGTCGGCACGCTACCTCTACATCTACCGTCAGGATTAGTTTTAGACTTAAATAATTGTTATTTGGTGCCAGCCTTGAGCATGAACATTATATCTGGATCTTGTTTAATGCGAGACGGTTATATATTTAAGTCAGAGAATAATGGTTGTTCTATTTATATGAGTAATATCTTTTATGGTCATGCACCCTTAATGAATGGTCTATTTTTACTAAATCTTGATAATAGTGATACACATGTTCATAGTATTGAAGCCAAAAGATATAAGTTTAATAAT
>NW_025241981.1:0-3206 GCF_018294505.1 Triticum aestivum
TCTTCAGAACTTATTGATGCATGATACTGACGAACACTACTTTCATGTAAGGCAGACACATGATAGGAGGATGTAATATGTATGAAAAACAGGACGACGTGACATATTGACATGTATGATGTATAAAGTGTAAACTAAGCACAAGGTGCTTGAACTTGTTAGAATCGATGCAAGCTAGAAACCATATGAAAGATGAAACCAGTATCACTCTGACAAATTAAAAGGGTGCCCCAACAAATGTATTTGACCAAATTAGAAGCAATACATGGCAACATGCTAGAAATAATATGCAATATGTAACGAATAAAGGTGACCCATCGTAAGTGATTGATGCAGGATACAAAAGAGAGGTAGTTTCATGTAAGAACAAGGTTAACACATAGATGTAGTGTGTACAAAAAATAGGAAGGCATGTCATATTCACAGGTATAGTGTGTAAGCTAAGCAGATGCAATTTACGCTAATTAGAAGCATTACAAGCTAGACACCGTATGCAACATGCAACCACATATCACACTGCGAAGTTGGAGGAAGCACCTGTGATGGTGGTGTAGGGGAAGTGCTGTCTTCAGGTACAGAGCAACGTTCAATATCTTCATTTAGGCTTGCTGTTGCTTGAGAATCATGTGGAGAGGATGAAATTGCATTCTTTATAAGAGTATTGCGTCTCATATTAACCCACACGCGTGACTGTCTCATCATAAGCGATAGACACAAGATACACAAGAATAGTAGTTTGATGTAAGAACATGGTGTGATAGGTAGATGTAGTATGTACCAAAAACAGGAAGGCGTGTCATATTCACATGTATAATGTGTAAGCTAAGGAGATGCAATTTAAAAAATTAGGAGCATTGATGAGGGATACACAAGAAAAGTAGTTTGATGTAAGAACATGGTTAATAGAAAGACGTAGTATGTACCAAAAACAGGAAGGCATGTCATATTCACAGGTATAATGTGTTAACTAAGCAGATGCAATTTACCCTAATTAGAAGCATTACAAGGTAGACACCGTATGCAACATGCAACCACATATCACACTGCCTAGTAAGAGCAAGCACCTGTGATGGTGGTGTGGGGGAATTGCGGTGATCAACTTGAGAGCTATGTTGACTATCTTCATTTAGCCTTGCTGTTTCTTGAGAATCATGTGGGGAGGATGACACTACACTCTTTAAACGAGTAGGGCGTCTCACAGTAACCCACCCGGGTGACTGTCTCATCATAAGTGATTGACGAGGGATACAAAAGAGCATTAGTTTGATGTACGAACATGGTTAATAGACATATGTAGTATGCATCAAAAACAGGAAGGCATGTCATTATGAAAGGTATAATGTGTAAAGTAAGCAGATGTAATTGAACCAAATTGGAAGCAATACAAGCTAGACACCATATGAAACATGCAACCACATTTGACAACGCGAAGTTAAAGCAAGCACCTGGGATGGTTGTGTGTGGCAATTGAGATCATCAACTGCAGAGCTACGTTTACTGTCTCGAAATGCTGACACTGCACCCATTAGAGCGCTGAAACGCTTAGTGCTTATCTTCGAATTACACTGGAGCGACTTCTGTCTTTTCTTTTCTGCATTCATCAACACTGCGTCAGAGTCTGAAATACCCATGCATAAAAAACAATAGTGTGAGTATGGGTGAAGTGTGTGCGCAATTAGTACAGTGTAAAGGTAGCAGATAGCAGGTCGGTGAGAAATAAATGACGGGAGACATATGATAGCTCTACAACATGCATGACACACTCAATTACTATAGGATTCTATGAAAATAACAGTCGACTGAAAGCAAATAGGTCAGTCCATTTTTTCTGCACCGTCCAATGTACAAAGAACTGGCAGATCGCCTTCATCTACCTCCAGCTAGTTAGTGTTGACGATCTTCCTCGAAACGCCAGCGACCACTGGCCCAGTATTCCTCCCCTGCCTGCGCCCTCCCCTCGACCTCACCGCACCGCCGTGCTTGGCACCGCCCCCCCGGCCATCCATTCAAGCCCCTCCGACCTCCATATCGGGCGCAAGCAGCTCCTGCGCCCCACACCCCAATGGTAGACACCGAAGTGCCGCTTCCCCAGGGAAAAGGTGGAGTCGGTGCTCTGCGCGCCTAAGAGGGTGCTGCTTCTTTTAATTGTGGTTCGACTGACCCTGCATTGAAATCCAGGCGGGCTACTGACCTCTAGCAAAGGTGAAATAGTAAAAGGGAGGAAACCTTGTGCATTTAGTATCACGAAGAAGATGCAGTAAGAAGCGCTCAAGTTTCTTTCATGGGATGAATACGGTGTGAGCGGAGACGTAAGATTTGCACGAATAAGGGAAGAGGAGTAACTATTTATGCAGGCAGTGTTGTGTCCTCCTTCTGTTTTTCCGACGATCTTGTTGTTCATCGGAAACTAGAAGTTGTGGAGGATGGTGCAGCCTTGGACGAACCCATGGCCAAGTTGTTGAGTGTGGTGCGGTGGCCGTCTGTCGGCGGCTGGGAAGGAGATCCAAGGCGGCGAACGATGGCGTAGCGGGAACAGCTCCGGTGCGGTGGACGATTGTGACAGTGGAGGCACAGCAGTGAGGCGCGGGACGACATGGTCGGAGTGGTTCTGGTACGGTGCATCGGCGTTGGCGTCGTGGAGGCAGCTCTGCCTCGGCTTCAGCTCCTAAGTCCTTGAGGGCATTGCGGTTGCGGTTGCGTTGGACGACGACGTTGGGGTACCGGCTCCTGCGTGATGGAGGAGGGCGGCGGTGGATTGGCCGCTATGGGGTGGAGGACGGAGGAGGCTGGGGTTTCGCTGCTGGTGGAGAGGGCATTTTCGCGCCCATGGAGTATGAATGGGGAAATGGAGGGAGGCGGGGAACTAAGGGGGAACAATGTCTCGGTTTGAGATGCGCTTGTTTGAAATTTGGGGAAAGTTACAAACTTTGCCCCCATCTAAAATTTTGGACATATTGCGGGTTGGGGGTAGGACAGTCATGTCAGGTGTCCCAAATGTGGGCGGGATATATTTCGGCCGAGCGTATGGGTGTTTAGGCGCCCATGGAGTATGAATGCTTCTCGGAGGCAGTTGAGACTGGCGTCTTGGTGAAGTTACAAACCTACCCCGGTTTAGACCTTTGGACATCGGGCCGATAGGCTACACAGGCCACAGTCAGGACAGTAATTTCCTACCACCAAAACATTAGTCTCGCGCAGTTTCGGGT
>NW_025241982.1:0-3206 GCF_018294505.1 Triticum aestivum
GCGTGTTGACCATCCTAGGTAGACAAGACAATGATTTAGTCAGAATGATAAAATTCCGACATAGGATATAGAATGTAAGGAATAACTCGAAATGCAAGATGATCATCCGTATGACATGGTAGATACAGAAACTGCTTCTTTATTCCATCGTCATACACACCATACAGGTTTAGTACAAGACCAAGCAAGGTACTAAAACGGTGAAAAGAGGATTACATCTCATCGGAGGCATCTCAAGCTCCTATACATTATTTTTCTACATCTCCGGAAAGAGTACAAACTAGGTCATATCCCACGAGTCACGCGGGACGATAGACGACACAGCTAGTGCGAACTAGTGATACTACTACTAACTCAGACCGATCCGTAGTAGTCCTCGTAGAAGTCACCTCCATAGCCCGGAAGTTCAACATGATCATCCGGAAACAGACGGTCTCGCGGAGCTTGTGGACCATAGGGACTAGGATGAGGTCTTGGACCAGCAAAAGGTGGCCTGCGGGGACCGCGAGGTGGGGTGATGCCTCCTACATCACGCCAAACCATCACGTCCGGCAGAGCAGATCTCACAGGATAGAGATCGCGCATATCTGAATATCCAGCTTGCACCGCCGGTGCGAACCGAGTCAAAGTGGCCCAGTGGTCAGCACGGGTATTGAAGAGCTCTAACCTCAAGGCCCGATTTTCACGGTCCTTATCCTCGAGCATCTCAGCAGTGGTGCGAGTCCGTGAATCCTCCTGAGTGGAGTCAGCATAGATAGCCTGGAAATATCCTTGTGCTCCCGGAAGAGATCCTGGCATATACCGGAAATCAGAGTCCCGAAATAACCCAGATCTGACTCGCATAATGGTCATCATAGAGTAGGCGGCATCCTGCACAACCATCTCGATAGTAACCCCGAGTCCATAGGAGCAATGAAGAGGCTCAGTGGATCCAGGATAAGATGGAAATATCCTGACAGTGCAGAGATACTGGCTTTGATTAAAGTCTCGGAATTGCTCTTCGACCGTGTACTCAGGATACCAGCGGTATCCAGCCTCAGTCATTACCCTGACCAACTTAGCAGTATGGCCGGGTACATCTAGGCATCGAGTCAGGCGAACCACTTGATTGAGGTCGCGAGTGGCCATCTGAAAGCATAATCATAATGCAAAGGCATTAGAATTTCTAGCAAAATTTCGGCAGCATAACAGCTGTAAATGCTCAAAAAGGATATTGAGACATTTGACAAAGGATTTCGTACACACTCAACATCATCATATCAAGTCTTGAAACCATTCCTACAACATAATGTGGTAGTAGAACTGAACTAGGCTGATAACCATCAAACTTATAAGGTACTACTGATTAGTAACACGTGATCCTGATAGAGAGAACAGATCCTAATTCCTTAACCCCCGGTGGAAGAATGGACTGACTCAGATCAGAATGTCATAAGGTATAAGGAGTAAAAAGAGCCTTACGTTCCATCCCACAAACAATTCCCCTACATATAACTAAGAATTTCTAGACTCAACATCGACCAGTTTGGCTTGGAGAACCTATAGGCAGTCCGGCTCTGATGCCAACGCTGTCAGGACCCCGACTCGATGTCACATCGATCTAGCTGGTAACACCTCATATCACTTTGCGGCCTCACGCACGGTATCCCCACGGGTGTCGTCTTACCTTTTCCCGGGACCGTTTGCGCCTTTTGGCTCACGTATATGATAGTGTCGCTAGCATCCATATGATAAAGAGCCCGGGCTGACATGACTAGTCGTAAACCCAAAGTGGCACAGACTTACAGGGACAGGCATCCATGACCCAGCTTCGAACGTGTCGGTCATCAGCAAGTGGGTCCGGGCTGTAGCACTGGGCTAGCAGGACTCCGGTAAACCGGGCTGTAGCGGGCTAACAGGACTCCGGTACTCAAAGCGTGACATTTCCCCAAAGGGACAGACACAGGAACGAAGAAGGACACATGCCGGCCAGCCTAAGTGTTCCAGAGCAGTAGCAAGCTACCATGGCTCAGTGGTAACACTAGGAGACATTTCCCGGTAAGAGAGGCTACTAAAGATAAACAACTAGATAGTCAGATCCCACACATACCAAGCATTTCAATCATACACACAATATGCTCGATATGTGCAAATACAACGAAGCATCACAACATGACTCTACGACACAAGTACTTTATTTAAGGCTCAGTGAGCCATACATAACATACACACAAAGGTACGGGTCTCACGACCCAACATACAAGTCATACAATCATACAAGCCAACAGCGGAAGTAACTTGTCTGAGTACAGACAACTAGTAAATAAAAGAGGCTTGGAAAGCCTGGCTATACTATGTGGTCCGTCACAAGCTCAGGGTCACCACCTGGGTCTTTAGCCTACTCGTTGATGTCAACGTCTACATAGAACCCATCAGAAGGGGTTGCAGCGTCTTCTGTAAAATTGTAGATTATAGCAACATGAGTACAAAGGTACTCAGCAAGACTTACATCAGATCCTACATACATGCATAGTATCAAGAAGGGTTGGTGGAGTTATTGCAGCAAGCCAGCTTTGACTCTTGGCTAGACTATCCTACGATACTCCATTTGAAACAGTTTTGCGCACACGAGTCCACTACTCACCACTTCAATACACTACCGAGGATCCACCTCCGTCTTCCTACGGAAGAGCCATCCTCGGCACTCACACTTATCTTGAGGCTTTTAATAGTATCCATTTACTTGACTACGAACTGTATAGGCAACCAAGTAGTCCTTTACCCCGGACGCGGCTATTCGAATAGATTATGATAACCCTGCAGGGGTGTACTTCTTCATACATGTTTCCACCACTTAGCGTCTGCACACGACATGTGCTCGGCAGACTTCAAGCGAAAGCCGACGTGGGTGTAGACCACGACCTACCTAAACACTTAAGCCTCTAGTCCAGGTTTATCGCCTATTCAGGTTCCATCCGCAGGGAGTCCGGCCGAGGTTTCCCATACGGCCCCGAACGATGTGAACAGGGTTCCCGAGATACCTAACGGGTATTCGGTACACCCGGCCACGTACCTACCGCATCACAGCCCACCCCTACGGTCAGCGCTGTCCACGGCCTCCAGTAGGCTACAAACACCAGAAACTACTTGCAACTCCTGGACAGAGAGCTAGGGTGAATAAGAAGTCGAGCGGGGTCATATTTCAGGGCCCAATGCATGGTAGTAGC
>NW_025241983.1:0-3205 GCF_018294505.1 Triticum aestivum
CGTGATTCCTATATACATGATCATGCCTAGCTATTCTCATAACTATGCTCAATTTTGTCAATTTCTCAACAGTAATTTGAATACCCACTGTAGAATACTTATACTCATGAGAGAAGCCACTAGTGAAACCTATGGTCCCCGGGTCTATTCTCATCATATCAATATCCATCACTTTAATCTTGCTTTGCTTTTTTACTTTGCTTCTACTTTTTACTTTGCATCTTTATACCAAAAATACCAAAAATACCAAAAATATTATCCAGCACTTTAATCTTGCTTTGCTTTTTTACTTTGCTTTTACTTTTTACTTTGCTTTTACTTTTTACTTTGCATCTTTATACCAAAAATACCAAAAAAATCATTTTTTCTTAATCTCAGGTCACTATTTCACATATGAGATATCCAACACATATATATACAACAAGCATCCATATAACAATCATATCCAACACACAAGTTTCATCATATATACATACATAGCCAACACATGGTTCCATCGTTACATATTACAAAAGTTTCACATTGTTCATCCAACACCGTTATCCATCAATTCACAAAAGTTTCACATTGATACAAAACAAAAACACAAATGGAAAAGAAGCAGTCCATCCATGCAAGCTTCCGTGAATTAAATCAAATCTGCAAATGATAAACAAGAAGTTAGAAGAAGAAGAAGAAGAAGAAGAGAAGAAGAAGAAGAAGACTAGAATAATAGTAGAAGAAGAAGAACACTAGAAGAATACTAGAAGAAGAGTAAGAAGAATAATAAGAAGAGGACTATAAGCTTATTATGTAAACTTGATCATTTTGTGCTAACATAAGCAATTTTGGAGCTAACCTATAGGAAACTAAGCATATAAGCTCTCTAAGTTAGCATATTAGAGCCAACTTAGGTAAAATGAAGCTAACCTATGTCATTTTGGAAAGAAGAAGAATAAGAAGAAGACTATAAGCTTATTATGTAAACTTGATCATTTTGTGCTAACATAAGTTATTTTGGAGCTAACCTATAGGAAACTAAGCATATAAGCTCTAAGTTAGCATATTAGAGCCAACTTAGGTAAAATGAAGCTAACATATGTCATTTTGGAAAAGAAGAAGAATAAGAAGAAGACTATAAGCTTATTATGTAAACTTGATCATTTTGTGCTAACATAAGTAATTTTGGAGCTAACCTATAGGAAACTAAGCATATTAGAGATAACATAGGTAACTAAGTATATATATATATCATTTTGGAGATCTGACATACCTGACATAGTTCAGTTCTCATTGTTCTTCTCCTTCTCCTTCCTCAGCCTGATGCGCCAAGAGCGGCGAGGCGGTGGAGGCAGCTGTGGGATGTAGTCTTCTACCACAATTGGCGTGGTCATGTCGCCCAACTATGGGATCGCCGGTGCCACCACCGGTGCGTGGTCATTGTTAGGCACCACCACCATCGCGAGGCCACCTTCAGGCAGGACGGGCACGACCATCGCTAGGTCATCCTCAGCCACCACCATCTCTTGCCCATGGTCAGCCACCACCATCTCTTGCCATTGGTCAGCCACCACCAGCGCTAGGTCATCCTCAGCCTGATGCCCATCGTCATCCTGCAGCTCCTCATCCCCACTCTGCTCCTCTTCTCCCGCACTCCAGTCCAGATCATCCTTCTTGTTGTCTTTGCTGCTGCCAGAATCGCTGCTGCTTTCGCTAAAGCCAGAATCGCTGTTACTTTTGCTACAGCCATAATCGCTGCTGCTGTGGCTGTAGCCAGTGTCGCTGCTGCTGCTCCCATTGCCTGTCCAAATGCAACAATGACCGTTAACAATCGATGTGAGACAAAGCCAAATGTAGAGGAATAAGAAGAGGCAGAACGCACTGGCATCTTCGTCGTCAGCGTAGCGCATGCGACACATAGTCATGTTGAAAACCTTCACGATGAGCATTGTGGCGTCATCGTCGTACCTGAAGAGAAGAAAGTACCCGGTCCGCAGGTCGTAGGCACTGTAGAACTTCTCCCAGCCACGGCACAGGTACATGTGGCCCTCCTCGATCACGAACTCTACATCCCACAGCCAGCGAATCCTGCTGCCGGCCTGTCGGAGCTTCACATTATCTGGCGGATCTTCACCCAGCATGTTCATAAAAGTGTCAGGCAGCCTCTGCAATTTGGGACAAGGAGTGATGTAGCAAACAACAGAGTTATCATAATGAGATGGTTGAAGGGGAGATCTCTCGTTTTATATACCTGCCTCGTGGATGATACTGAAGTCCCAAGTATGATACTGAAGAACTCGAAAGCATCCAACTCGTACTCCGGTGAGGCAGAGCGGCGGTGGCTGCTTCCCCCCATCTCTGATAAGCAGCAGAAGAGACCAATTAGTACCCTTACAACATTATCATACAACATTATAGCAGCATAAATTTTGAGCAGAAGATAATCAACTACACCAATGCACTTCCGAAGTTCCCGCTTTCCACCCATGATGTTGTTAAGCGAGGACTAGTGCCAAATGCATTTTCTGTACAAAAATACATCACAGGCCACTATGTTATTGAATATCATTCTTCTCGAAGACTAATGATTGTTATATCCTACTAAAATGATGTTCTGTCCTCAGAGATGTCTCGTTGCTTATGAGGAAGCAGCAAATAAACACTTGAAAACAGCTCTCATGCTCGAAGATGCATTCTTGGTTATATTATATGTTGTTCTGTTATTTTATTTGAAGACATGAAGGGTTACTTATTTGAAGATGCTACTCCTAAGAAAGGTCAACTTTTCGATCATCAGCCTCTACAATTAAACAATGATGCATTCTTCCTTTTTCTTTCCATCTTCTTCTTCTCCACCTCTCTTCTTTTCTTGTTCTCATTTTTCTTTCTTCTCCTTCCTCCTCCTCCTCTTCTCCTTCTTCCTTTCTTGTTCTGTTTTTCAACTTTCTTCTTATTCTTCTTCCTTTTTTCCTTTTTCCTCTTCTTCTACTTCTTCTTCTTTTTTTCAACTTTCTTCTTCTTCTAATTATCTAAACCTAAATGTAGCACTAACCTAAACCAACCACCAACCTTAGAAAAAATGCTCACCTTGACTCCGGGGGCAGGGGTGGTGGTGGATGACCGCGGTTAGGGCAGCAGCGGCGGGCCTGGCTCCGGGGGGGGGGGCGCGAGGCGGACGCAGGGGGCCCGCGGCGAGCCTGGATCCGGGGGCAGCGCGGGCGCAGGG
>NW_025241984.1:0-3205 GCF_018294505.1 Triticum aestivum
GCATACACTGGTTGAGTTGATTCCTCCCTGACTCCCCGCAATGCAAAGCCCTAGCTTTCGGCCAGAGCCACCATGTCGTAGATTTTTCACTTTGATTCGTCGGACGAGTTCATCGACTGTTCCGTGTAGTTCTTCTGTGCCGATCCAATATCGTACCCCATGGCCCCATTCTGTATCTGCATGCCTTCTTGATTCTTTCTATCTACACCGGTCTAATCTATTATCTGTTGCCTACATGTCCAGACTTTTATGTGATGAAAATGGGCTCGTGGACATGATGCTGATAAAGATAAAGTTTTAGGATATGAACATATAGGGCAGCAACATAATCAGAAAGGAACAAGCAGAAGGTAACACTATCTTTTTTTCTGGATTACATCAAGGAATATCACGACTTGGAGCTGAGTAGGTGGACATTTGACTAACTACTTTTTTCAAAAAGGGGTGCTTTATTACTTAAAAGGTTTAAGTATTATACCCGGCCTCTGCATAACTAAGATGCACACTGCCAACAAAGTCCTCACGACAAGCGAAAATAAAATAGGAAGATGTAATACAAATAAAAATGTATATCTGTATAGTGCCTAAACTATCGGTGGCCCAATCCTAAGATCATGCCGCCACCCATCTTGGGTAAAAGTATCCCTCGCCGTAGCCTCCAATCGTGTACACACCTCCGTAAATAGGTCTCGATTCTCCATTCGTTGTAGAGAGGACCATAAACGAAACGGCCGGTACATCTGTAGATAACTTGCATAAGCGAAGTACTTTTGTCATTAAAAATCTTATCATTTCTACATAGCCAAAGTGACCAAATCACAGCAAGCGCTCCCACCCTAAGTAGAATTCTGAACCTGTGATCAATCCCATGTAACCAGTTGCCAAATATATTAGCAACACTACAAGGAGGATACAAGCCAGAAGCTATGGGTGACTGGCCATATAGAACGAGCCAATTTACATTGCAAGAACAAATGTTTTATTGTCTCATCATGCAGATAAAATACACATTGCGTACTTGCATGCCAATTCAAGGTTATATTTAGTAAGAATGACTCCGCGATGAAGATACCATGCAAAGATTTTATTCTTAAGAGGTATCTTCACCTTCTAGATCTTCTTCTTATTATCAACTGGCATGTCAGACTGGATCAAAGCTCTATACATAGACTCCACTGAGAATTGCCCATTCCCATGTAGGTTCCAACGAGATAAATCGGACCCCTATGACAATTGTGCCGTGGTTAATCGTTGAAGTAGTATGTTCCATGATTGGAGTCTAGGTCCAATTAAATCCCTTCTAAACATCACATTTGGCGGAAATGATTCCAAAACCTTCGCAATAGTATCACCCTTGTGACGTACAATATTGTATAGAGCTGGATATTGTTCCCGGAGAGTATCATTACCTAACCATTTATCCTCACAAAATCTAATTTTCGAGCCATCCTTAATTGAGAAGGACCCATAGCGGAAGAAATATTCCTTCGTTGCCATTAATCCCGCCCAAAAATGAGAGTCCCCAGGCTTCCAGTATACCTAGGATATCGCCTTGAACCCACATATTTTCTCCTAAGGAGGGTTTGCCATACACCATCTTTGAACAACAACTTAAACAACCATTTGCCAAGGAGGGCCCTATTCTTAACCTCAAGGTCATGAATGCCCAACCCACCTTGGTCCTTGGGATGGCAAACCACACTCCATTTAGTCAGCCTATATTTCTTTCTCTCGCTATCTCCTTGCCAAAAGAATCTTGATCGAAAGTAACCCAATCTATGTAAAACTCTTTTTGGCAATTGGAAGAAGGAAATCATATACAGTACCATGTTACTTAGTACTGAATTTATGAGGACCAACCTCCCACATAGAGATGATTGGAATTTATGAGGACTAACTCCTAGTAGCGTTGTTGTATAGCTCTCCAGAAAATTCGAGGTATGTTGGATCTTTTTCCTTGTACTGTACTTTGAATTATACTTACAAACAATCAAATCTTGACCGATGTTTTCCTAAAGAATTATAGCTCCATTCATGGTTTGATCTCCAGCCTCTAGGATCTACTGTGCATGTATATGGAGCCATCTAACTCCAAAATTTTCCAAGACCGGTACAGACATAACCAAGTCGGGAGATCAGAGGCTGAGTCACCGAGAGGAGACCGTGCCGTGTCCATTGGCCACCACAACGACACAATTACAAAATGTATTACCTATATTTGATGTAAATATTCTTGTTAAAACGCATCAAAATGTTTATTAGTATATTTATATTGAAGGGCTTCGGACTATAGTTTCACCCCGGGCCTCCAAAATCTCAGGACCGGCCCTGCATCTACCCTTGTGTTGAGATCAAGAGGATTCCACTCCAACCTTTGATCCTTATCTCTAGCATCCTTGATACGTCTCCAATGTATCTATAATTTTTGATTGTTCCATGCTATTATATTATCTATATTGGATGCTTAATGGGCTTTAATTTACCTTTTTATACTATTTTTGGGACTAACCTACTAACCAAAGGCCCAGTGCAAATTGCTGTTTTTTTGCCTATTTCAGTCTTTCGCTGAAAAGGAATATCAAATGGAATCCAAACGGAATGAAACCTGCGGGAGAGTTATTTTTGGAACAAACATGATCCAGGAGACTTGGAGTGGACGTCAAGAAAGAAGCGAGGAGGCCACGAGGCCGGGGGATGCGCCCCCACCCTCGTGGGCCCCTCGCAGCTCCACTGACGTACTTCTTCCTCCTATATATACCCACATACCCTGAAAACATCTAGGAGCACCACGAAACCCTATTTCCACTGCCGCAACCTTCTGTGCCTAAGAGATCACATCTTGGGGACTTTTCTGGAGCTCCGCCGGAGGGGGAATCGATCACGGAGGGCTTCTACATCAACACCATAGCCTCTCCGATGATGTGTGAGTAGTTTACCACAGACCTTCGGGTCCGTAGTTATTAGCTAGATGTCTTCTTCTCTCTCTTTGGATCTCAATACAAAGTTCTCCTTGATCTTCTTGGAGATCTATTCGATGTAATTCTTTTTGCGGTGTATTTGTCGAGATCCGATGAATTGTGGGTTTATGATCAAGATTATCTATGAATAGTATTTGATTCTTCTCTAAAATATTTTATGTATGATTTTTTATCTTTGCAAGTCTCTTCGAATTATTAGTTTGGTTTGGCCTACTCTTGCAATGGGA